>NC_087153.1:23036510-23041510 GCF_035594125.1 Scylla paramamosain | reverse complement strand
CTCATGCATTTTTACTTTCATTCCTGTTCATACAGTTGCTCATTCTGGAATCTCCATGTGGGTGTCTTGTAATTCTGCAGCATCTGTGTTTTCCTTCCTAACAGTTTTCTTCATGTCTACTCTTTCTAGCTGCAGTCATTTCATTTACATTCATTGAGGCCATTCTCAGCACTATTCTGTTTTCTTCGATGAAATTGAGCTCCTTTTCTGCCTGTAACCCTGTTGTCTTCCCTATGAGAGGAGGGGAGCCAATGGTAACTGGCAGGGCTAACACTACTTTTTCTGGAGGCACCCAAGCCACCAGATTGTCTATTTGAAGTTACTGCAAATTTCCTCATTTGATGGGAAGATGAATACACTGCTTTTTCTGGAGGCAACCAAGCCACCAGATTGTCTATTTGAAGTTTTTGGAAAAAAAAGGTGTCCTAATGATAAAAATTTACTGGTACAGGTTACTGCAAATTTCCTCATTTAATGGTAAGATGAATGCACTCAATGAGGTGAATAAAGTGATCACCAGTGTGTCCTACTACTCACATCGCCATGGTCCAGTCGAGGAGGAGGAGTGGCTGACTGCAGAGCGAATGGCGGTAAGGAATCTCTATTGCTATAACTACTATTTTTGTTTTCTTAATTATCTATATGCATAAAGCATTTCATTACCCCCACAAGGATAAATGTCACTGTCACATTGTTAATCACTGCCATCGCAGCTATTTATGCTGTGTAATTACATATTAATGGCTCCATTATCAAGTTTTTTCTGCAATTAGTACTTAGTTGTAATTACCACTACTATTGTTTACTGCCCTTAACAGCGACACCATCATTATTGATAACACATGCAAATGTTGTGGTCTTTCTTAGTGATGTAAGATCAAGAAATTGAGGAGAGTGTTAAGATCCTTCAGCTTCATTTAACCAAGCAGTATTTCCTAAATAATGGATTTGATGGTCTGGAAGATCAAAATTAGTGAATTTCAGACTTGTTAGTCAGCCTAGTAACACTTTGCCTCTGATACTTCATGCATTGTTTCAGGAGTGGATCAAGGAGAATCGCGTCCTTCAGATTGTACTGCGGGATTCCCTTCACCAGCCGCAGTATGTAGAAAAACTTGAGAAGATCATCCGCTTCATCATCAAGGAAAAGGTGAATTTTCATTTTATTGTATATTTTGTGCAGTCTTGGGAAGAGAGGAAAGATAAGTATAGTTCATGAGACAATGAGCATAGCAAGGTGTGTGTGTGTGTGTGTGTGTGTGTGTGTGTGTGTGTGTGTGTGTGTGTGTGTGTGTGTGTGTGTGTGTGTGTGTGTATGTGTGTGTAATGATGATGATGATGATAATAATAATAATAATAATAATAATAATAATAATAATAATAATAATAATAATAATAATAATAATAATAATAATTGGTTTATTAATCTTGCAGCCTTAAATCTGAAAATCCACATGTTACATACTTATATACTAACATACATACTACACCTTGAGTATACCTTTAACCCTATGGAAGTATCTTACAATTCGATACTGTGGCTGCCAAATGATGCCTGTCAACCTAGTAGACTAGGCCTGGGATGGTCAGGCCACCCTGTGTGTATTTTACTTTTCGGAGTTTGTTTTTGTTTCTCCTACTCAGCAGCAGGTCACAGCTTCTGACTTACACCAGGTACCTAATCATGCTACATGAACTGGGGCTACACTGTAAAGAAGTCTTTTGACCTGACCCAGAATTCGAACCTGGGCCCTCCTGAGTGTGAATCGGGTGTGCTAACCACTGTGCTACCAGACACATGTGCATGCTTGCGTCTCTCTCTCTCTCTCTCTCTCTCTCTCTCTCTCTCTCTCTCTCTCTCTCTCTCTCTCTCCTCTCTCTCTCTCTCTCTCTCTCTCTCTCTCTCTCTCTCTCTCTCTCTCTCTCTCTCTCTCTCTCTCTCTCTCTCTCTCTCTCTCTCTCTCTCTCTCTCTCTCTCTCTCTCTCTCTCTCTCTCTCTCTCTCTCTCTCTCTCTGGATCATGGTATGTGTGTGTGTGTGTGTGTGTGTGTGTGTGTGTGTGTGTGTATGTGTGTGTGTGTGTGTGTGTAAAATTCACCATGGTCTTGGTCACAAGTGGCTGCCACTTGTTACCTTCCCAGAAAGGGCCTAGAGCTCATAGTGACTAATCTTTGGGTGAAGCTTAGATTCAACACACAACACAATCCATCATCTTGCTTAAGATAGGAATAGATCACAGTCAGTGAAAAAGTGGTTTTCAGTTACATTGAAATATGGCTTTGCTTCATTATAATTAATGCATAAGTGGTTGAGGGAATAGTTTTCAGAAGTGAAAAAATTTTTTTTTTTGAGATTTGGCATCTGGTCTGTGAAGTTGGTTTCTATATACAGTGAAATATGGTTTTGTTTCATTATAATTAATGCATAAGTGGTTGAGCCAATAGTTTTCAGAAGAGAAAAAAAATTATTTTTTGAGATTTAGCATATTCTGGTCTGTGAGACTGGTTACAGTGGGTTCTAAAAGTACTGGGACCTGTGTAAAAAAACACCTGGCAGTCAACAAAATTAAATAAATGATGAAAAAACAGGTCAAATTTAAGTAACATTCACTCCAATATCCTGTCATCTCCCCTTTGGCCTTCAGTACAGTCTGGATCCATTGTGGCATGCTCTCACACAGGCTTCTGAAGTAATTCAAAGTCATATCCTGGCACCAGACATGTATGATGACCTCTTGTAGCTGCAGTAATGATGACACCGGTGCATCCCTTGCCTTCTCCTTCAGGACCTTCCAGGCATTCTCTATTAGATTTAAATCTGGACTGTTGCCAGGCCACTTCATGATGGGGATATTCTTGTCATTAAGAAAGTCTTTCACTTTTTAGCAGTGTTACAGGGGAAACCATTGAGCATGAATGTGATGGTGCCATGAATGACATGACTTTTTTTTTATGTAGGAGGGACACTGGCCAAGGGCAACAAAAATCCAATAAAGAACAAAATGCCCACTGAGATGCCAGTTCCATAAAAGGGTCCAAAGCGGTAGTCAAAAATTGAAGGATAGGTGTCTTGAAACCTCCCTTTTGAAGGAATTCAAGTCATAGGAAAGTGGAAATACAGAAGCAGGCAGAGAGTTCCAGAGTTTACCAGAGAAAGGGACGAATGATTGAGAATACTGGTGAACTCTTGCATTTGAGAGGTGGACAGAATAGGAGTGAGAGAAAGAAGAAAGTCTTGTGCAGCGAGGCTGCGGGAGGAGAGGAGGCATGCAGTTAGCAAGACCAGAAGAGCAGTTAGCATGAAAATAGTGGTAGAAGACAGCTAGAGATGCAACATTGTGGCGGTGAGAGAGAGGCTGAAGACAGTCAGTTAGAGGAGAGGAGTTGATGAGACGAAAAGTTTTTGGTTCCACCCTGTCTAGAAGAGCAGTAAGAGTGGAAATCCCCAGACATGTGAAGCATACTCCATACATGGATGGATAAGGACCTTGTACAGAGTTAGGAGCCGGGGGGTGAGAAAAAAAAGTGTCCCATTAGAATTTGGATATAGCGATCCCCATTTATTGTCGCATTCTTAGGCGAGGAGTAAAGTCCACCACTCCTCACATTCCCACTGAAACAACCCTAGATCATTACGGTAGCACTGTGCTTCACTGTTGTAATAATTTACCTTGAGTTGTACCAATTACTTCTGAGGGGGCACTTTACACACTGTCTTTGGGATGTCATGACTTGAAAACTGCTTTCATCGGAACAGAGAACCTTATGCCAGTCTGCCATTGACCAGTTCTTGTGCTCTTTTGCATGCTGCCATGTGGCTCAGTTTGCCAAGGTGATGCTTGAGGCGGTGTTGGATGGCTTGAATGGCGGTGTCTTTAAGGAGCTTGGGTTAGAGTTTCTTGAGATCTTTTGCTGTCAGCCTAGGGTTTCAGTTCACAGATAGTTTGAGAAGGCAGTCAGTGAGTGGTGTCATCTCCCTTGACCTTCCATGACACTTTCTATATTGGGGTATGGTATTAGGTGGCAATTCATGTGTGGCAGCAAGTAGGTACAGGGTCCTCCTCACTGTTTTTTTAATGGGCACTTTGTTTTCCTGTAGAGTGAGAATATGGGCTTTTCCACATTGGTCAGTTGTGTGGGACCCATCCTGACCTGCTGGGTTGGATCTGGAGCAGCAACAAAGAAGGCAAAAAATGAGGGGAAAAAAAAAAAACTAAATGGGCACATAAACCTCCTTTTACCATGCACAGATGGGTACTGACATGCTAACCAGCATCCCTCAAACACTCAGGAAGGGTTCGTGAGTTGCCAGATACCAATAAGTAATGTCATATCAGCTTATATGAATTTTGGCACAATAAAAGCTTGGACCTCATGTTTGCCTCCCAAAATTAGGCTAGGTCCCAGTATTTTCAGCCACCACTGGATTAAATTTTCTATCCCTTTTCATGTCAGATCAGTATTTAATAGATTTTTGTTAGCATGAACATGCAGGACTTGCTGAACCTCAGAAAAGTAGTTTTTGTTTCAGGCTCTTAAAGCAGTATTATCCCTCATGAAAGAGAATCAGAATTGTTTAGGCTCCTCCTTCCAGTCTTATTGTTGTTTCAAATCCATTTGGTTGAGGTATAGTTACCACTCGTTCTTGCACAAACAGTGTGAAGATACAGGTTTTCTTCAGTATCTGTTTGCTTATAAGTATTTCATTTTCAGTATTTTTGTTTCTTCCAATAATTATTAGGAATAATCATGAGGAATCATGTTCCTGGGAAGTAAAAGGAGCCAGGGAGACTGGTTTGCTATTTTGGTAGCAGAGGTGGGAGGTTTGGTGGGAGACGTGGTCTGCATCATGTCACTCATTTCTTCCATCCTCTCTCTTTTCAGCACATCACTTTCAAGTGAAAATTGTTTCTTTTGTGTTGATTTAGGCATTTCTGTACCCTTAATGTTAGATGTAGAGGTAGCACAGGGGAGGAGTGGAACTAAAGTCTACTGTTTAGT
>NC_087153.1:22936510-23031510 GCF_035594125.1 Scylla paramamosain | reverse complement strand
GAGATGAGATGTGAAGTTTCCAGTTCAGATTATAAGTAAAGGACAGACCGAGGATGTTCAGTGTAGAAGAGGGGGACAGTTGAGTGTCATTGAAGAAGAGGGGATAGTTGTCTGGAAGGTTGTGTCGACTTGATAGATGGAGGAATTGAGTTTTTGAGGCATTGAACAATACCAAGTTTGCTCAGCCCCAATCAGAAATTTTAGAAAGATCAGAAGTCAAGCGTTCTGTGGCTTCCCTGTGTGATATGTTTACCTCCTGAAGGGTTGGACGTCTATGAAAAGACGTGGAAAAGTGCAGGGTGGTATCATCAGCGTAGGAGTGGATAGGACAAGAAGTTTGGTTTACAAGATCATTAATGAATAATAAGAAGAGATTGGGTGACAGGACAGAACCCTGAGGAACACCACTGTTAATAGATTTAGGAGAAGAACAGTGACCATCTACCACAGCAGCAATAGAACGGTCAGAAAGGAAACTTGAGATGAAATTACAGAGAGAAGGGTAGAAACCGTAGGAGGGTAGTTTGGAAATCAAAGCTTTGTGCCAGACTCTATCAAAAGCTTTTGATATGTCCAAGGCAACAGCAAAAGTTTCACCAAAATCCCTAAAAGAGGACGGCCAAGACTCAGTAAGGAAAGCCAGAAGATCACCAGTAGAGCGGCCTTGACAGAACCCATACTGGCGATCAGATAGAAGGTTGTGAAGTGATAGATGTTTAAGAATCTTCCTGTTGAGGATAGATTTAAAAACTTTAGATAGGCAGGAAATTAAAGCAATAGAATGGTAGTTTGAGAGATTAGAACGGTCACCCTTTTTAGGAACAGGTTGAATGTAGGCAAACTTCCAGCAAGAGGGAAAGGTAGATGTTGACAGATAGAGCTGAAAGAGTTTGACTAGGCAAGGTGCAAGCACGGAGGCACAGTTTCGGAGAACAGTAGGAGGGACCCCATCAGGTCCATAAGCCTTCTGAGGGTTTAGGCCAGCGAGGGCATGGAAAACATCATTGCGAAGAATTTTAATACGTGGCATGAAGTAGTCAGAGGGTGGAGGAGAGGGAGGAACAAGCCCAGAATCGTCCAAAGTAGAATTTTTAGCAAAGGTTTGAGCGAAGAGTTCAGCTTTAGAAATAGATGTGATAGCAGTGGTGTCATCTGGTTGAAATAGAGGAGGGAAAAAAGAAGAAGCAAAGTTATTGGGGATATTTTTGGCTAGATGCCAGAAATCACGAGAGGAGTTAGATCTTGAAATGTTTTGACATTTTCTGTTAATGAAGGAGTTTTTGGCTAGTTGGAGAACAAATTTGGCATGGTTCTGGGCTGAAATATAAAGTGCATGAGATTCTGGTGATGGAAGGCTTAAGTACCTTTTGTGGGCAACCTCTCTATCATGCATAGCACGAGAACAAGCTGTGTTAAACCAAGGTTTAGAAGGTTTAGGATGAGAAAAAGAGTGAGGAATGTACGCCTCTGTTATGCACTCAGCACACAAAGACGGGTCTCTGACACGGAAGCAGTAGTCATTCCAAGGAAAATCAGCAAAATACCTCCTCAGGTCCCCCCAACTAGCAGAGGCAAAACGCCAGAGGCACCTTCGCTTAGGGGGATCCTGAGGAGGGATTGGAGTGATAGGACAAGATAAAGATATGAGATAGTGATCGGAGGAGCCCAACGGAGAAGAAAGGGTGACAGCATAAGCAGAAGGATTAGAGGTCAGGAAAAGGTCAAGAATGTTGGGTGTATCTCCAAGACGGTCAGGAATACGAGTAGGGTGTTGTACCAATTGCTCTAGGTCATGGAGGATAGCAAAATTTAGGCTAGTTCACCAGGATGGTCAGTGAAGGGAGAGGAAAGTCAAAGCTGGTGGTGAACATTGAAGTCTCCAAGAATGGAGATCTCTGCAAAAGGGAAGAGGGTCAGAATGTGCTCCACTTTGGAAGTTAAGTTGTCAAAGAAATTCTTATAGTCAGAGGAGTTAGGAGAGAGGTATACAGCACAGATAAATTTAGTATGAGAGTGACTCTGTAGTCGTAGCCAGATGGTGGAAAACTCGGAAGATTCAAGAGCGTGGGCAGGAGAGCAGGTTAAGTCATTGCGCACATAAAGCCACATTATCCAGCTTTGGATAAAAAATGAGGATAGAGAAAGTAGGAGGGAACAGAAAAGGGGCTACTGTCAGTTGCCTCAGACACCTGAGTTTCAGTGAGGAAAAGAAGATGAGGTTTAGAAGAGGAGAGGTGGTGTTCTACAGATTGAAAATTAGATCTTAGACCGCGAATGTTGCAGAAGTTAATGAAGAAAAAGTTGAGGGGGGTGTCAAAACACTTAGGGTTGTCGACGGAAAGGCAGTCCAACCTGGGGACATTTATGGTCCCCTCCCTAGATGGGGACTCCGAGGCTGGTGTAGGAGTCGCCATGATGATTTTAGAATTTTTGAGTGAAGGGTGTATGTGTTATTAGGTGCTTGTAGTTTTGTGTGGAGGAAGAGAGTTGTCTTTAGAGGGCAGGCTGTGACTGCCCCCTTGTGTTGTGAGACACAAAGGGAAACGTTCAGTGAGTCCCAGCTGGGTTTAATGATAAGTTCACAGCACCCCCTGAACAGTGCTTTAGACCTCACTGGGAGTAATTATCGTTTCGGCAGGTGTCTACTGCCTCCTATATTCCAGACTCCCTCCAGAAGCATCCCCAGAGTGGGATGCTATGGCATCCCACTCTGGCATATATGGCATATATGGCATTACCATATATATATATATATATATATATACAGTCGTACCTCGGTACTCGACCGCCTCTATACTCGACCAAATCGGTGCTCGACCAAAAAATTCGAGTAGAAAATGCATTGGACCTCGAACAGATTTTCGGTACTCGACTAGCCGAGTCGACCCGAACGCGCTCCTCGGCCCTTCTCGGCCCTTCTCGGCCCTTCTCGGCCAGCGGGTAAGCGTCAGTTCGACTCAGACCGCCAGCGGAGTAAGACGTACGCAGTTTGTTCGAGTATTTCTTCCCCAGACTTTCCATTATTTCTTATGGGAAAATTGGTTTCGGTGTTCGAACAAATCGGTGCTCGACCACCACCTCAGAACGGATTATGGTCAAGTACCGAGGTACGTCTGTATATATATATATATATATATATATATATATATATATATATATATATATATATATATATATATATATATATGGTAAGAGTAACTATGGAAACAGTGATGTATATTGGAATGAATGAAAAAGGAACCCATTGAGATGGTATGGTCATAGTGACAGGATGATTAGTGGAGTTTGTAAGGAAAGTGCATGTCAGTGGAAATGAAGGTCCCAATGAAAGAGAAAGGTCCTTTGAAAAGTTGAAGGATATGCTTAGGAAGTACATGCTTCAAAGAAATGCCAATATAGGCTGATGATTTCAAGAATTTAGGAGGGAGTATTTGGATCAGGAGAATGGAGGTGCTTCTGCCATGGCATCCCACTCTGGGGATGCTCCTGGAGGGAGTCTGGTATCAGAGAGAGAGTTTGACAGTGTTGTGTTGTGCTGCTTATATGTTTGGGGGTGGGGAAGTTTTCATTGAGAAAAAGGCACGTGTGATGCAGTGAGTAGATCATTTTAAAGAAAAAGAGAAGAATTGAAGGAAAGGATGATTATAATAATGTTACCTATCTTCCAATCAGTTATTATTCATGAATTTATTATTATTATTGTTAGTGCAGCTCCAAGGGGCACGACCTTCTTATGTTGTATGTGCATGTATGAATTATAGAAAAATCCTTGTCTAGTTTTATAAAGTTAAAATTACATTCATATTTACAAATCATTCAAAAGATCTTTATGGGGTAATTGAAGTAATGTTTCACACTGAAGAGTATGTCTTGTAGAACTTAATTACATTACTACTTGTTATGAGGATACTTAAAGTAATGAATTATGCTGACAGTCAAATAATGAGTTATACTGACAGTCACTGTGTATGTCATTTCAACACATGTGATGATCATTAAGCATATGTAATGTGAAAAGTTCAAGATCAAGTTATTTGTGGACATAGCACAATATGCTATAAATCAGCATTTTCATAGGTGTGGCATGATGTCACAATAAGTGCAAAGCATGTCTAGAATGTAATATCATAATTATGTATGTACTACCTATGATAAGACATTGTACTAAATATGTAGTAATCTGCTAATTAATTATTGAATTATTTTATATATAGGGATAATGGAAATTATAGTGGATGCTTGAAATAAGATAATTATGGCATCTTTAACAAGGAAAAATGGCCATAATTCTATTGTGGGAACTATTTGATCTGTTCACTTACCCAATTGTCTTCCAGCTAACACACGATCACAGAAAGCATTGCTAAATATAATTATAAATAACTGATAACTTAGTTATACATGGTATATGTGGTATACATGGCTAGGATTTGAGTGATGGCTGGTTGGTGAATTGGAGTCACTGATGTTCAGGCTAGTGACTGGTCATGTTTTCATAGCCAAGACAGCTTCTTTACAGTTATCTTGGTTCCAAGCTTTCAAATTCTTAGTAACTTAGCGAATTTAACTACTGGCAGCAATAGAGTGGTGAAGATACATTTTAATAAGACTTGTTAGGTGACTGGCAACTGCTGCTAAGGCAGGCAAACTCACTCCTTTGTGAGCTTCCAGCTCATTGTGTCAGAAGCAAAAGCTATACTCCTTTCATGCGCTTCTACATTGCTTTTATTTAATCTAATAACTAATACTTAGTTTGTACTAGATTAACCTTAATTACTCCTTTAATATAACTTTACAACTTGTATACAGGTCACAACACAAACCAGTAATGCATTGATAGTATGCATGTTACAAGTGGAAATTTCCACATCTATTGCACCATCTTATGATATGTTGTAGAAATTTTCCAGCTTACTGGCGAATCGTGAATGAAACTCCTATTCCTAAAGGTGCATCTGCTTCTGTTTTTCCTGATCAGGGTCAGTGTAGACCTATTTCTGTAACACTAGATTTATCAAAAGATTTAGAGTGTTTGCAGGTCAAATGTCTCCATAGTTTTATAATGAGTTTTTTCCTTCCCCTCAGTTTGGCTTCTGTAAGGGTTTGGGAACTTGTGATGCCCTTTTAACCTTAACTCATGGCCTTCAGTTTGTCTTGGATAGTGATCATGAGATTAGTAATTTCTTTAGACTTAAGCTCTGCCTTTGATACTATTAATCACCCTGCCATAATTTTTAAATTATGAATGATGAGGATTGGTGGTCAAATTCTTATTGTTTGATCTCAGTTTTTATCTAATAGGCAACAAAGAATAGTTGACGTTTTTTAGTTCTTTAAATCAAAGTCAGGTCAGGTGTTCCTCATGGGAGTGTTCTTGGTTCCTTGCCTTTTATTCTTTTTACTGGTGATATGTGGTGTGGCATCTCATGTAAAATGATTGCTTATGCTGAGGGTATCACTATGCACCTTTAGCAAGATGACCTTAATAGAATTAACTTATAGTAAAAACCTTGCATTTAGTGAGTGTATGATTTTAAATTGCCTATGGTTACCCTGGATTTCAAACTTTCGAGAAGCACCTTCATCAGGTGGCTTCCTCTGCAGCACAATAAGTTGGCTTGTTGTGCAAATGCATAAAAACTTAGGTTGATGATTCTGTCTTAAGGGGAGCGCCCACCTCCAATTGCATTGAAAATTATTTTTTTTCACTTTTTTTTTTTTTTTGCTTAAATTCATCCCACATGATAGGAGAAACGTTTGGTATACAATAATCACGGATCTGACAAGTTTAGGCTTAGGTAGAGAGC
Source organism: Scylla paramamosain (assembly GCF_035594125.1). Taxonomy (NCBI): domain Eukaryota; kingdom Metazoa; phylum Arthropoda; class Malacostraca; order Decapoda; family Portunidae; genus Scylla; species Scylla paramamosain. Next base: position 23,025,703 of record NC_087153.1, on the reverse strand, counting down.
GGTTTCCCCATCCCCCCCCCCATTTTTGCTGTGCTGTGGTGGCGTCTCGATGGCCGCGCGCGACAAGCTGCCATAGAGAGAATTGCTTATTTCTCTATCAATGGCTTACAATTTGTCCTTCTCTACAGCAAAATCTATGCTGGAAAGAAAAAAGGAAAAATAAATATCCCTTTCCGATGACGCAACTACTTCCATGATACCCCAGGGGTGAGACTATCTAGTCGGTAAAGGCCAAAAATATATAAATAAATAAATAACTAAATATTCAACAATACTTTTATGTTTCACTTACATCACTAACCTGATCAAATAAAATCAAAGTACAGGGAAGGGTATAAAAAGGCGATAAAAGCTATAGGCACCACACGCTGAGCCTTGCAATGTTTCAGCATTGCATAGAGAGCCTCTAATAGCAATGATTTATAAATATAACAATATATAAATGAAACCCCTATAAATCCTGCTCTCTCTCTGACTCAGCAAGAGAGAAAATGGGGAAGTTTTAGGGGTAGCTAGCCTCGTTTCTACTGATTTTTAGGCATCTTATTGAAAGTTGATCTATTTTTGCCTCTCCTGAAAAACATGCTTTTTTGAGGTTTTCCTGTAATGACTGGGTTATTTATTGTCCTATAGTCACCATTTTTGTCATGTAAGTAGACGGGACTGTGACACACGATCGGTAAGAAGAAATTTTCATTTTTCAAGTAGGTTTTTTTCTTGTGATTTTTCTTATGCACAAAAAAATTTCCTCTATGTTTGACTAATGTTTTGATTACTTTATAATATAGATTTGGACAAAACCTTCTTACTGAACCTGCATAATCTTTCTAGCTGCTACCATGCACGATTTCAATGTGATCCATCGACTCTAAAAGTTTTTATCCAATTTTTTTTAACAACTTTGAAAAGAATTCACTGCGCATGCGCAGTTCGTTATAGATTAATAAAAATTTCAACGAGTATTATATTTTTAATGACAAAGAAGATGAAACAATGGAAAAAAAGTTTTCGGTTAAAAGGAGCCACTTTGCAGGTGGAGGTGGGTGCTCCCCTTAAGAACATAAGAAATAAGGGAAGCTGCAAGAAGCGACCAGGCTTACATGTGGCAGTCCCTGTATGAAATATACCTACCTATTTCCATCTATCATCCCTATCCATATCCATCAATTTCGCCTTGTAAGGAATACTCCTCATCCCCTGTATCCTTTTAGTCATTCTCCTCTGTACTGATTCTAATAGACCTATATCTTTCCTGTAATGTGGGGACCAGAACTGCACAGCGTAGTCTAGATGAGGTCTGACCAGCGCCAAGTATAACTTTAATATTACTTCCGGCCTTCTACTTTTAACACTCCTAAAAATTAATCCTAGTACCCTATTTGCCCTGTTTCTGGCTTCTATGCATTGTTTCCCCAGATGGAGTTCAGAGCTAACTATAACTCCTAAATCTTTCTCGTACCCTGTACCTACCAGAGTTTGGTTGTTTAATGTGTATTGAGGAAGTGCTTTTTATAATTTTTTCTTCCGTATTTAGAGTATTGTGCACCTGTCTGGTTCTCGGCAGCTGATAGCCATCTCAAATTTTTGGATAAAGTATTCAATCAAGGATAATTTTTATTACTTGATTTGAAATTAAATCTTAAGTGCCGTTGCTTAGTTTGATCTTTGTCTTTCTTGTTTAAAGTTTTCCTTTCTCCTGACCATCCACTACACAGTAGTCTTCCTTTACCATTTCAAGCTACTCTTGTTACATGGCATGCAACTTCTTTGAATAGCTTGGCTTTCACTGTATCCCATCGTAATACATCTCAGTTCTCCAGATGCTTTATTCCTACTGTTGTAAGGCTTTGGAATCTGCTAGCTAATGATACTGTCTGTGCTGGTACATTACAGTTATTTAAAGGAAAAAGAAATAAATTTATTTCATCTTAGTTTTCTAACTGGGTTGGGCCCCACATTGGGACCTTGAGTTTATAATAATTTTTTACTTTCCTTTTGAGGTCTTTCATGGTTTACTACAATTATAATAATGATAATGTTAATAATAATAATAGTAATAATAATAATAATAATAATAATAATAATAATAATAATAATAATGTTGCAGCAAGTATTACCTTTGTATTATATATTTAATAGATAAAATGGATCCATAGGAACATATGGCTACAATGAGACTAGTGATTGTGATGAGTGAATGATTATGTTAAAGAACATCTGTTATTACAGGCACTTACACTAGAAGATCTGGATGATATATGGGCTGCCCAACATGGGAAGCATGAAGCAATTGTAAAGAACGTGCATGACCTCCTTGCAAAGTTGGCATGGGATTTCTCTCCTGAACAACTTGATCACCTTTTTGGCTGTTTCCAGGTAAGTTGGTCCAAAGTTGTTTTTATATTGCCAGCCATATTCATGAAAACTACTTAAAATCTGCTTTTTAAAAAAAGAAGTGGAAGCTATGTTTGTTAGTAGTTGAGTTTATGCATTTCCAAGTTCCATCTGACTGAATGAGAAATTTAGAAAATTTTATTGAAATGTTGGACAAATCAGTGCAAATATTCTGAAATTATTTTTGAAAAATACAGTAAAATCCCTCTTATCCGGTATCAACGGGACCGCCGACATGCTGGATACCAGAAGTTGCCGGATACTTGAATAGAAGTGAAATTATGTCCACAATCACCACCCTACACTCACGCATCTTACCATAACAAAGATCAGCTGATCGCCGTGCCACGTGTCGCCACCCGCGCTGCCACCTCACACTCACCAACACACAATACTACTGTACTAACATTCTCTTTAATACTTTCCTCTTATAAATAAGTTGATGGGTTACAAAAATAAAGTATGTATACACTTATTTGCTTTATTCAATATTAGCCAACATGTATAGCATACAATAAAGAAATGAAAATGTACGAGTATTTGTAACACTTTTTCGCTCCCCACACCTCTCATTCAACACCCTCCGGGTCATCAACATCATCAGATTCTGTACTTGTTTGCCCCACTTCTTTTCCCTTACAAGCTACTTTAAAATAGTTTCTAATGTCTCCTTGTTTGCAGCTCCTTCTCCTTTGCAGCAAAAACTCATTCTCAATACAGTGAAGGGTCATAACATCTCGGGTTGACATGTATGTGCCCTGCTCAGCAAAATGTGCCGGATACTTGAAGCTGCCGGATACTCGAATGCCGGATGAGAGCGATTTTACTGTAATGAGAAATTAATACATAAAAAAAGAGACAGGAGAGAGTTAATCCCTAAAGGATTATGTGCAGTAGTTATGATGAGATAGTGAGTTGGAGAGATTTTTGGAGGAAGTGTCACTTGCCTGTCATGTGTCTGTTTTGGCTGACTGGATATGGCTAGTGCCTAGTGAAAACAGGTGTCTTGAGCTCTTTTCTAACTTACTAAACAGTTTATTGAATTCCATCCTGTTGCACTCACACCAATATGTGTAGTAAGTGGTTAAGTGTGAGTGGGTAACGTGTAGCATTGTGGTGTGAGGGTTGGAGGGAGCAGGCAGGGAATTGGACTTGTCAGAATTACTCTCACTGTGTTTGGACATGGTGAGAGCTGGATAGAGACAGAGATCAGCCTGACTAGCTTGTAGGCAGTATTACTGTTGATTGAACTACAAATATTGACAAAAAGTAGCGAAATTTAGCATAAAAATTGCAAAGTAGTTATAACTGCCTCTGGTCCTTGGTAAAGCAGCTATAGTTAACCCTGGTTCTTTAAGGGTTAAAGGATAATGAGTACATTTGAAAATTTCATGGACTCCAGAAAAAAAAAAAAAAAAAAAAAAAAAAAAAAATATATATATATATATATATATATATATATATATATATATATATATATATATATATATATATATATATATATATATATATATATATATATATATATATATATATATATATATATATATATATATATATATATATATATATATTGTTTCATGGTAATGGATTCGTGAAATTTATCAAAACGGTTCTCTGTAAAATAAGGTAAGGAAAAGATTTAAATCAGTTAATAGTGAAAAGAGAGGTTTATGGAGCTTCATTACCCCTTTATCTAATAATCTAAGAGGCAAAAAGAATAATTGCCTCATGGAATAGTCTCTTAATTGTCTTTCTTTTTATTACAGACAAGTTGGAGCCAAGCCAGTAAAAAGCAACGTGAAAAGTTGTTAGAATTGATTAGAAGGTTAGCAGAAGATGACAAGGATGGTGTTATGGCTCACAAGGTTTGTGTTTTTATTCTGAACTTCAATCTGTTTAGGAAGCAAAAACGTCTTGAATGATTTTATTTATTCATGTACTTGTTATTGAATATGTACTACCTGTCTGTCTATATACCAAGCCATCAGTTCCACATGGATCTGACTTACAGTTAAAAGTTCTCAGCAAAAGAAATACATTGCAGGAAAGCAGAGATGACATTGTCTTACAGGAGACCAGCATGCAATAATTGCAAGATATTGAATAAAATAGAGTATGGTAGGTCATATAATGAAGTAATCATGTGGTCTCTCTCTCTCTCTCTCTCTCTCTCTCTCTCTCTCTCTCTCTCTCTCTCTCTCTCTCTCTCTCTCTCTCTCTCTCTCTCTCTCTCTCTCTCTCTCTCTCTCTCTCTCTCTCTCAGGTATAAGCAAAGTGATTAATTTCTTGTTGAAAGTGTGTTTCCTTCGTGGTAGGTTTTGTCACTTCTGTGGTCGCTGGCCCACTCAGATGATGTGCCCACTGAGATCATGGACCAGGCACTCAATGCCCATGTCAAGATCCTTGACTACTCCTGCTCACAGGTGAGGCTTTAATTCTCTCTCTCTCTCTCTCTCTCTCTCTCTCTCTCTCTCTCTCTCTCTCTCTCTCTCTCTCTCTCTCTCTCTCTCTCTCTCTCTCTCTCTCTCTCTCTCTCTCTCTCTCTCTCTCTCTCTCTCTCTCTCTCTCTGTGCCTTAGTTAAGCATTATTGTATTTTAGTTTACATCTATATATTTGTTATTTATTGAGAATTATTATAATTTATGCTGTTACTTGATAATCAATTAAATAATTAATGGTTAGATTTACCATTTGCTCTTTACTATTTCAGTTATTCAATTACTCAGGAATTAATCTGTTAAGTTAACCAGTTGAGTTAACCAGTTAATCAGTATATCAACATGTTTACCAGTCATTTGGTTGAACTATTTATCTGCTTAATCCGTGAATCACCCAAAGATTTCACACACTGCAGGACCGGGACATCCAAAAGAAACACTGGCTTGACCGATGTGTTGATGAACTGAAGCATGACAAATGGGTGCTTCCTGCCCTCAAGCAAATACGTGAAATTTGCTGCTCATACAGTGAGGCACCACCCAACTTCTCTCAGCATCAACGGCCAACACCTCATGTCAGTTACCGACATGACATTATCTCCAAACTGCAGAACCAACATTCCCTGGTGGTGCTTGTGGCCGACAACCTCACTACCTACATGAAGAATATCAGAATAGCAGCTAAAGGTGGGTAGGCAGTGAAGTGGGATTTATTTAATTTTTTATTCAGTTTCTATTGAAGTCTTTTTTTTTCTTTTTTTTTTTTATGTAGGAAGGACACTGGCCAAGGGCAACAAAAATCTAATAAAAAAAATGCCCACAGAAATGCCAGTCCCATAAAAGGGTCAAAGCAGTGGTCAAAAATTGGTGGATAAGTGTCTTGAAACCTCCCTCTTGAAGGAATTACAGTCATAGGAAGGTGGAAATACAGAAGCAGGCAGGGAGTTCCAGAGTTTACCAGAGAAAGGGATGAATGATTGAGAATACTGGTTAACTCTTGCATTAGAGAGGTGGACAGAATAGGGGTGAGAGAAAGAAGAAAGTCTTGTGCAGCGAGGCCGCGGACAGATCATTAATGAATAATAAGAAGAGAGTGGGTGACAGGACAGAACCCTGAGGAACACCACTGTTAATAGATTTAGGAGAAGAACAGTGACCGTCTACCACAGCAGCAATAGAACGGTCAGAAAGGAAACTTGAGATGAAGTTACAGAGAGAAGGATAGAAACCGTAGGAGGGTAGTTTGGAAATCAAAGCTTTGTGCCAGACTCTATCAAAAGCTTTTGATATGTCCAAGGCAACAGCAAAAGTTTCACCAAAATCTCTAAAAGAGGATGACCAAGACTCAGTAAGGAAAGCCAGAAGATCACCAGTAGAGCGGCCTTGATGGAACCCATACTGGCGATCAGATAGAAGGTTGTGAAGTGATAGATGTTTAAGAATCATCCTGTTGAGGATAGATTTAAAAACTTTAGATAGGCAGGAAATTAAAGCAATAGGACGGTAGTTTGAGGGATTAGAATGGTCACCCTTTTTAGGAACAGGTTGAATGTAGGCAAACTTCCAGCAAGAAGGAAAGGTAGATGTTGACAGACAGAGCTGAAAGAGTTTGACTAGGCAAGGTGCAAGCACGGAGGCACAGTTTTGGAGAACAATAGGAGGGATCCCATCAGGTCCATAAGCCTTCCCAGGGTTTAGGCCAGCGAGGGCATGGAAAACATCATTGCGAAGAATTTTAATAGGTGGCATGAAGTAGTCAGAGGGTGGAGGAGAGGGAGGAGCAAGCCCAGAATCGTCCAAAGTAGAGTTTTTAGCAAAGATTTGAGCAAAGAGTTCAGCTTTAGAAATAGATGTGATAGCACTGGTGCCATCTGGTTGAAGTAGAGGAGGAAAAGAAGAAGAAGCAAAGTTATTGGAGATATTTTTGGCTAGATGCCAGAAATCACAAGGGGAGTTAGATCTTGAAATGTTTTGACATTTTCTGTTAATGAAGGAGTTTTTGGCTAGTTGGAGAACAGACTTGGCATGGTTCTGGGCAGAAATATAAAGTGTATGAGATTCTGGTGATGGAAGGCTTAAGTACCTTTTGTGGGCCACCTCTCTATCATGTATAGCACGAGAACAAGCTGTGTTAAACCAAGGTTTAGAAGATTTAGGATGAGAGAAAGAGTGAGGAATGTATGCCTCCATGCCAGACACTATCACCTCTGTTATGCGCTCGGCACACAAAGACGGGTCTCTGACACGGAAGCAGTAGTCATTCCAAGGAAAATCAGCAAAATACCTCCTCAGGTCCCCCCCTAACTAGCAGAGGCAAAATGCCAGAGGCACCTTTGCTTAGGGGGATCCTGAGGAGGGATTGGAGTGATAGGACAAGATAAAGATATGAGATTGTGATCGGAGGAGCCCAACGGAGAAGAAAGGGTGACAGCATAAGCAGAAGGATTAGAGGTCAGGAAAAGGTCAAGAATGTTGGGCATATCTCCAAGACGGTCAGGAATACGAGTAGGGTATTGCACCAATTGCTTTAGGTCATGGAGGATAGCAAAGTTGTAGGTTAGTTCACCAGGATGGTCAGTGAAGGGAGAGGAAAGCCAAAGCTGGTGGTGAACATTGAAGTCTCCAAGAATGGAGATCTCTGCAAAAGGGAAGAGGGTCAGAATGTGCTCCACTTTGGAAGTTAAGTAGTCAAAGAATTTCTTATAGTCAGAGGAGTTAGGAGTGAGGTATACAGCACAGATAAATTTAGTATGAGAGTGACTCTGTAGTCGTAGCCAGATGGTGGAAAACTCGGAAGATTCAAGAGCGTGGGCACGAGAGCAGGTTAAGTCATTGCGCACATAAACGCAGCATCCAGCTTTGGATCGAAAATGAGGATAGAGAAAGTAGGAGGGAACAGAAAAGGGGCTACTGTCAGTTGCTTCAGACACCTGAGTTTCAGTGAGGAAAAGAAGATGAGGTTTAGAAGAGGAGAGGTGGTGTTCTACAGATTGAAAATTAGATCTTAGACCGCAAATGTTGCAGAAGTTAATGAAGAAAAAGTTGAGGGGGGTGTCAAGACACTTAGGGTCGTCGACAGAAAGGCAGTCCGACCTGGGGACATTTATGGTCCCCTCCCTAGATAGGGACTCCGAGGCTGGTGTAGGAGTCGCCATGATGATTTTAGAATTTTTGAGTGAAGGGTGTGTGTGTTATTAGGTGCATGTAGTTTTGTGTGGAGGAAGAGAGTTGTCTTTAAAGGGCAGGCTGTGACTGCCCCCTTGTGTTGTGAGACACAAAGGGAAACGTTCAGTGAGGTCACAGCTGGGTTTAATGATAAGTTCGCGGCACCCCCTGAACAGTGCTTTAGACCTCACTGGGAGTAATTATCGTTTCGGCAGGTGTCTACTGCCTCCTCCTCCTAATTCTAACTGGACTCTAACTGGACTCCTAACTTAACTGGAAAGTCTAATTCTTTCCAGTTAATTTTTTCTGTGAAGTTTAATTGTCTGTTACTTTTGAGGTGGCTTTTTATGTTTTCGCTCTCTCTCTCTCTCTCTCTCTCTCTCTCTCTCTCTCTCTCTCTCTCTCTCTCTCTCTCTCTCTCTCTCTCTCTCTCTCTCTCTCTCTCTCTCTCTCTCTCTCCTCTCTCTCTCTCTCTCTCTCTCTCTCTCTCTCTCTCTCTCTCTCTCTCCTCTCTCTCTCTCTCTCACACACACACACACACACACACACACACACACACACACACACACACACACACACACACACACACACACAATAGTACTCTATTCCAAACTTCTTCTTAATGTAATATTATTGAAATGATTCTTTGTGATCCTTGTCTTGAGATGTGTCCCATAATGTACTCATGTTTTAATTAATTTCCAGAGAACCCTGATTTGAATCCTGCAGATATAATACCAGATGGAAGATATAATCACATATACCAAGTTCAAGAACGACTAAGTTTTCTTAGATTTTTATTAAAGGTAAGTGTCTAGCATTTGAAATATAGAAATATGTAAATCTGTGGATGAAGTTTTTATATGTTGTTTTATACACCAAAAGTTGGTATAGAACTGAAGATAATGAATATTCTATTGCATTGTTAAACCTTAAGCAAACCAAATCATCATGATGCAGAATATCTTTACTAATTGTCTTGATATGCAGGATGGGCAGTTATGGTTATGTGCCCCTCAAGCAAAACAAATATGGAACTGTCTAGCAGAGAATGCAGTTTTCACTGTGGATCGTGAGTCTTGCTTCAAGTGGTTTTCAAAGTTGATGGGAGATGAACCTGATTTGGATCCAGAGATTAACAAGGATTTCTTTGAGAACAACATATTACAGCTCGATCCTTCTTTGCTCACAGAAAATGGCATGAAGTGAGTGAAGTTCCTTATCATGTAATAGTACATGTATAATATCTTAACTTTCAAAGTTTCTCAGTATTATAGCATTCTTGAAAACTCATTTGTACTGTTTTTAATGCATTTTTTTCTTTTTTGCATAGAATATGATGTTTTAAAATATCTTAGATTTATAGTATGAATATTTTCTTCATTCTTTCAGATGTTTTGACAGGTTCTTTAAAGCAGTGAATTCCAAAGAAGGTAAACTTGTATTGAAGCGGCGAGTCCACCTCATGGATGATGATGACCTCATTGGGGTAGACTACGTGTGGCGGGTGAGTGTATGCAGCAGAGATAGATGGTGGATAGATGTTTGTGGCAGGTGTGTGTAAGTGGACTGGCAAGGTGGTGGATGTGATTTATTCTCATGTTTAATTTCATTATAGGGAAGTGAAAATCATCCTACCTAACCCATCTCCAAATTTCATATCGTGGAATTAATATATAATAACCTGTCTGTTTATTTCCTACATCCTAGGTTGTGCTGTGTGGAACTGAGGACATTGCTAGTCGTGCCATTGAGCTGCTGCGAGAAACCTTCACCAATCTAGGACCAAGACTGCAGGCCAATCGTGTTATCATACATGATGACTTCCTTTCCAGTTGTACGTCCCGTCTTAAGGTATAGCCTGTTGAGTGTATGTAGTTGTGTAATCTCCTAAATCATATACAATAAACCCCACCTCAGTTGGATTGATTGGGGGGGAATTTCAGTCCAAGACATCTGAAAGTCTGAGTTATCAGGGGAAACTAGATTTAGCCTTAGAAGTCATTGCGAAGACCAGCAGACACAGCAAGAATCAGGCATGAACACCAGTTGTACATGATGCAGTAGGACAAAGGCTGTATAGAGAGGAGGCAGTGTTTCCAGTGTGCATACTATTGTAAACACCAGGTGGTTATATATTATGCACTATATAGGGAAAAAAAATGTTTTTTTATATTCAAATTATGTATTGAATATTTAGTATTTGAAGATGTATCCATCTTTTCTGATGCTCATCTTAAACACTCATTCTTAAACACTGGCAGCATTCACTGCATCACAGCATTCTCTACACACCTCTTTCAACAATCTTGTAATTATGTTAAAACCAAAGGTTATTTCAATTATTGGTTATTTTCTCCTATTCCTTCATTTAGATAACTTGGGATAACACAAGGTGTGATGCCCTACAATAGAATAGTACATTAGATATGTATCCGCTGTCTAACTGAGTGTCCAACATCTCCCCATATATCTTGGAGAACAATCTGAGATATCAGGTATCTATCTGACATCCTCTGTATATCTTGCTTGATAGTCGGAGGTATCTGACATGTATTCAAGGACATGAAAGTATCCAACTTATCTTAGATACTTGGTTCTGACTGGAGTTTAGCGTAGATTTATGAATCTTGAATATCTTAGATACTTGGTTCTGACTGGAGTTTAGCGTAGATTTATGAATCTTGAATACAGTAGCCATTATTACATCAAATATAATGCAGCTGACCTAATTGTCTCTTATTTTTAACAGGCTATGTATGACACTGTATCAGTGTTAGATCGGGACAAGGATTCTATTAATAGAGTTCGGCAGGACACCACAAGGATGTGCCGAGTCCTGAAGGTCCTCTATGAATATGTGTCTGAGTGTGACGGGGATTTTGGGGATGATCGATCCATTCTTCCACTTGGAAGGTAGGTGGAAACTCAACTGGAGGGTACTATGATGAGAATGAATTATTGTGTGTTTATGCAAATTCCCAAATCATCCTCAGCAATTCTTACAGCTTGTATTGATATTTTTCCCCTATAATAAAGTTGAGCCTCATTTTGACAACAGGACAAATTGATGCTTTGTAATCTTCTCTTGTAAATATATTGGGTTTAGCTTTAAGTTGAAATAAATTCAATAATTGAATTAGAGTAATATTACATTTACATCACATTAATTAGTAGTATTTAGAAACAGCCATTTATCAGAAGACCATTGTACTTCCTCCCCCCAAAAAATAATAGATGAATAAATTAAATAAATAAAAAATACCAGCCACCTTCACTCCAAGTAACACTGACTCCCCCTTATCATCAGAGTTGGCTGAGGTTGGTTAGGTTAGCTAATGAATGTTCAGTTGATACTAAATGGACTAATACTGGTGAATTGCCTAGTCATGTAGCTGGCCCTGCAACAGCTGGGTTTTAACCAGCTGGTATCTCTAAAAATATCACATCTGGTCTACTTGGGGTTCTGTCTGTCTTCTGCCTCAGATAAGTCCCATTTAGGTGTGGCCACCCTAAGTAAGATGAACTCTGTGCAGATGTACTTACTTATACAGTACCTTAATTCTGCATATTTTTGTTGACACACATGGTTGATATCCTGAAATTTGGTACCCTAAGAATGTAGAATGTTTAATACAGGGTGTAACACGAGTTTCAGCAAATGCTAAAAGAAGTTAAAGAACGTAATTCTAAGTAGAAAATGTTCTATACACATTTGCATTTTAAGGCTTTGTTTACCCATCAGAGGAATTGAAAATGTGTGGGTGTACAATGCATGTAGCTGAGGTGATGGACAGACAGTTACATTGTTGCAGCCTCAGAGGTGCCACTTGCTCAAATTATGAATGATTTAATCTTATTTTTTGCAGGCTGTGGAATATTACAGTATCTTATAACAAGACAAATGGTTTTAAAAAGCATGTGATTTACCAATAAGCATTACACAACAACATTATTGCGATGATTAAAAGTACTCCTGTAAAATGCTATGTGGCATCATCACTCAACTGTTTTCAAGGTCACTCGGACTCGCTCCTCCCCTCTTCCCTCGCTTTGATTAATCACTGCAATAATGTCATGTAATGCTTATTGTTAAATTACATGCTTTTTAATACCGTTTGTCTTGTTACAAGATGTGTTTTTTAAGTAAAAAATGTCAGCAAAGGGGAATGTATGTAGCTACAAAACAGTGGAAGTTGAGACTGCTGTAAACTGATGACTTCATATATATATATATATATATATATATATATATATGGTAAATGTTTTCTTTTTCTGTTGGGTTGAGGTCTGGCGAGTTTTTTGGCCACTCACTGTTAATGTTATGATTCTCAAGCCATTTTATCACTAAATAGCCCTGTGGCATGTTACTTTGTCATGCTGGAAGAACTCACACTGATGCAGGTAAAAAATGTTAAGAAGACACTCCTCCAGAACTTTTATGTAGCAGTCAGCATTCACAGTTGTGTTGGTGGGCAGCACATACAGCACAGCCTTGCCCATTATTCCACTAGAGGCACCCCCAAAACATGACAGAAGAAGGATGTTTCACTGTGGTATGCAGGTAGCGGTTGTCTAAGGGGCTGATGTTTGACAGATGACAAAGCTTCTGATTTCACTTGCTGCCTTGCTGCCTCAGAGGAATGATGATTCATCTCTGAACATCACCCTACACCAGTTCTCTGTGGTCCAGTGTTTGTGTTGGATGGCAAAATCCAGCCAAGCCTGGCACATCCTGCGAGTTAGGAGGGGTGCTCTAGTGATGGAGTGTAGTGGAAGCTCTAGGTGCTTTAGGCTTTGTTTCTGAATAGTGCAAATAGCAACATCTCTTGGGTTAGGGTGAGCCTGCTTTAATTACTTGGGTATAGTGCATGGGTTTTTCAGCAGCTCACATTTTATAAACTTATCTGTGTCCTTTGAGGTTTTATGAGAATGCTCAGATCATGATTTTCAGTGAGGGATGGGGCCAGGAATATGACCTAGAACACGCTTGAGGGAACTCATGCTATGCCCTGTCCATTCACCTATTTCTTTTACTGCTAGGTTTGCCTCTCTTAACCTGATAAAATGGGCATTTTCAGCATCACTCATCTTGCCAGGAGTCATCATTAAGCTTGAATTAAAAAAAAGAAAAATGGCCTTAAATAGTGGTGGCAAATATCAACTAGGTCAGAAGTAAAAGTAGATACCCTGAAAGTGCATCCTCCCACTTTGACAATGTGGAGGCCGCTGAGCTGATTATCACACAAAACTAACTGGCAATCTTGTAACATGGTGAAGTATGATAACTTGCTAAAACCAGACGCTACAGCACAGTAGTCTATGAAGAGGAAAAAAACTTGGGGAATACTGGAGATGGCCTTATATCCATCTTTTTCCATGGATACTATCTAGTGTGTGTGTGTGTGTGTGTGTGTGTGTGTGTGTGTGTGTGTGTGTGTTTGTATTTATATGAGGAGGAGGAGGAGGATAGTTTTTATAGAAGTTTTATCATGGTTATCCCTTTGTGGCATATTACCCTGTTATAACAGATAAAAGTTACTTTTCACATTTTCTTTTTTGCCTTATTGCTCTATTAATCTAACTTTTTTTAAGTTCATGGTAATGGAATGGCTAGTATAACAGACGTAAGCCATCTGAGGTGCCCAAGTGATGCTATCAGTGCAAATGAGTAGAATAATATGTGAGGTTAAAATAAAGTGGGAGTGACAAAGCTGAAAATGAAGGGATTACAAAGTATAGGGAATAATTAAAAGACAACAATAATAAAGATGATAGCAATGATGGCAAACATAAAATGGAAAAGCAAGGTGATGGTTGTTTGATTGATGCTGTTGTGTTTTCTTATGTGATAGAGCATCAAGAGGGAAGCACCTGTCACTATTGGTGAGGTTTCCAGTACAGGGACGGCAGCCAGATGAACTGGATGTCTGGACTCACACCAATGACACCATGGGCTCCATTAGACGGCAGGTAGGTGGTGCCTTGGGAATAAGACAAAGTTGTCTGGTATTGATTTACTATGATTTATGTGATTTACATGCATTGAGGTACAAAGGATCATGGAGATAGTAGTAATAGAATGTTCCTTTTCTTTAGTGCAGGAAATGGAAGGTTATGTAAAGATAAGATTTGTGCTTTGTGGTTACTTAGTATAAGAAGTGGTTGCATTTCATATAGAGATTGACATGATTTTTCTTTTTTTATAGGAGAATGGGATATTTCTTATGAATTTTTGTTGGCAGAAAGTGGCAAAGATTACTGATAAACTGAAATCTGTTAATAACTTATTTTAATTCTTCAAAAGTGTTCATTGATAAAGAATGTAAATTTAGCATCTGTTTTCATCTTGCATTTATCAGGTGAAATGCATTTTTACAGAAAATAAGAGTACATCGTAGACTGTCATAAGACACAAGCAAGATATTGTACATAATACATGGTAACTTAGGTTAGCCTCTCGTGTTTTTTTTTGGAAGCGTAGAATAACCGATTCAGTGTTTGACATTGATATAAGGGAAAGTTATCTTTAGTGACTGCTCCTGGCTTTGGCTAACAAAACGGCTGTGTTTATCATAAATAAAGTGTTCTACTAAGGTGATGTATGATGCCTGGAAAATATACAGGCCACGATTACATAGTATATATGTTAGTTTCATTAAAATGGTGAAACAAATTGAAAAATGTACCACATGACTATTGGCAATGAAAACACTGTGAGTGTGTTGATGAAGAAATGGAGCGATGATTGACAAGAGGATGTGCCTCACCACAAACACAGTGGTAGGGTTCCCCAAAATGTTTGACAATAACTTACATGGTATCAAGAGACAGTTAAAGGTATATCCTCAGCTTAAAGCAAGACATCTAAAAAAAAAAAACATTTTTGGGAGCCCCACCACCATGTTTGAGGTGAGGCACATCCTCATCTTGCTCATCACACCATTTCTTCCCAACACACTCGGTCTTTTCATTGCCAATAGTTATGTGGTATATTTTTCAATTTGTTTCACCATTCTAGTGAAACTCTAACACATGTATTTCCAGGTATTGCACATTGCCTGAGTAGAACACTTTATTTAAGACAAACACAGCTATTTTGTTAGCCGAAGCAAGGAGTGGTCACAAAAGATAACTTTCCTTTATGTCAATACATCATACACTGAATCCGTTACTCTATGCTTTCAAAAAGCATATGAAGGGCTAACCTAAATTGCCATGTAACTATTTTCTCCCAGGAGATTTTTCCAGACCAAAAAAGGGTAAGTTGTCAGTTTGGGCTATGTGACGCTCACATTGGCAGGAGTTCTAATTGCGAATGTTGCTGACTGTAGACATGAGTGTAAAGAGAAAGTTATATGAAGAAATAATGGTGCCCACTGTGTTGTATGGTACTGAAACATGGAACATGGGATTAGCAGAGAAGAAATGGTTGAATGTAATGGAAATTAAGTGTTTGGGGACTGTGTGTAAAGTAACATAGAAATGAGGTGGTAGGAAGGACTGGTGTTTTAAGAGGCTGGATCGGCAAATCACTGTTATTTACAAAATGTTAAGCAACTAAAACACATGAGATTACTGGTGTTTGAAGAGAGTTTACTGAAAGGACAGATCAGTGTTACTTACAAAATGTTAAGTGACCAAAGCACCTCAGATCAAAAAAGGTAATCAGGTGTTTGTGAGAAGTTAATGGAGTAATGGACAATGTAAACAATTTTCAACTAAAAAATAGATAAGTAAATAGATAAAATTATGATGATGGACTGGTGGATCTTGGGTGGCTAGCTGGCAGCAACTGATTGGGTAGTATGGGATATATAAAAAGAATTAAGGATAGGGGATTCTGCATTCTTAGATCAGGGGAGAACAAAACTATTTTTTATAACTTCAGAATTTCAACATTTGAATATTCTAAAAACATGGTTGCCCTGAAGTAGTTGGAAGGAAATTCAGGAAAGACCTCAAGTACGAGCTACTACTTTGAATGTTTTCAAAGTATAAGACATACATGATTACAGTACATGCTGTAGACTAAGCTGATATGAAGCCATGCCTTTGTATCCACTCCTTTTTGGCAGTGTGTTGTGTAATTTGGACACCTATAAATAATACATTTTTTTCCACAATTTTTTTGAATGGTTATTGCTCAGATATATAATTTTCATTATATATATATATATATATATATATATATATATATATATATATATATATATATATATATATATATATATATATATATATATATATATATATATATATATATATATATATATATATATATATATATATATATATATATATATATATATATATATATATATATATATATATATATATATATATATATATATATATATATATATATATAACAGAGTGGAACCTCAGTTTTCGAACTTAATTCGTTCCTGATTGCCGTTCAAAATTTGAAACTATTTTCCCTGTAGGATTCAATGTAAAATAGATTAATCTGTTTTCAGACACCTGTCCACCATGGTTATTACCATGGGTAATAACCAACTCTCCCACAGCTAAGATGGCTGTCCTACAACATCTTCAACTTAGAAATTTTTTTTATCCAGAAAGGATGTATTGCATGAACTTGGTGACACAGAACTCATCAAAAGATATTGTTTAGATCACGCAGGCATTCTCTTTGTCACTGAACAAGTGAGGGAAGCCTTATAGAGTGACACAGAGAGGAGCAACCCACTCACCACCATAATGAAGGTGATCATAACCCATAGACATCTTGCTGCTGGGAAAAGCTACTGGAAAAATGCAGTTGTGCAGTAGTGATGGCATTGTGGGTCATGGAGAGAGCCATAGGAGGCTTGGGTTTACTCCTGAACCCTGAACCTTGTTTGTTTACATTGAGGTTCTTCAATGGGATCACATTTAACTTATTTCAAAGATTGAAATTGTGACTCCTCCAAATATATAAAAATGAAGGAAGTATTTATAGGAACTATAAATTAGTAATAATGGGCAGCTTTTGCTATGTCTTGTAGTATTTGAAATCAAGTATTTTTGTTCGAAAACTTAATTATGATACGGCAACCAGAGTAATTATGAGTTCAGATTTTTGTTCGAAAATCTAGTTGTTCGAAAAGGGAAACGTTTGATAACCGAGGTTCCATTGTGTGTGTGTGTGTGTGTGTGTGTGTGTGTATATATATATATATATATATATATATATATATATATATATATATATATATATATATATATATATATATATATATATATATATATATATATATATATATATATATATATATATATATATATATATATATAATCAGCTCAGGACAAGAATTAATAATGTGATTGAAAATATCTTAAATGTAAAAATCCAGGAGAGTGGCAAGAAAATTAAGAGTGCACCAATCAGCTGCCCCCTACAAAAGGGGACCTGATGCAAGGGAACATGGTTTGCAGATAGGCTTAGCCTACATTGACAGTATATAGCTCAAAAGTGGTTGCAGTTAGTGTTTCTCTTTGCTGTTTAGCTGGAACTGGCCTCTCACCCATAAATAATGGAGATTATTGTGGAGTTATAGGCTAGAATAATGAGGTAAAAAAAAAGGAAAGAGAAGAAAGTGAGAAAGATAGTTGAAGTGAAAAATATTACTGTTCTGAGTTGTTAGAAAAATAAAAGGACCAGTACAATGAGTATTGCTAAAGTTTGAGACATTCTTATTTCAGGTTCTTCACCGATTGAAATCTACAGCACCTAATGTGAAGGTGGAACTTTACTTGAACACTGATCCTATAGACCCTGTGGAGGACAAAAAAATCATTGCCCAGATGCCACTGAGGGATAAAATGGTAAGTAGAATATGACATCCTCATGCAGGCATGATTTGCGGTAATGTCATTTTGTGAGATTCTAGTGGGTGATGTATTGATAGATTGAAATTGTTGTCTTGATTGTATTATGATTAGTTACCTTATATTAGCATTAATATGTTGCCTCCCATACTGCATTTGATGCTGAATTACAAACAAAATTACTCTTCCTTGGTACAGGTTTTAACAGCTAAACTGGTGCAAGTGGGGAGCAACATGCCTTCATCTCCAGACAGCTCTTCAGACTCCTCCACAGGCTCTCCACAGCATCCATATGAGGGGCCCAATGTTGAGGCGGAAAACTGTCTTCCGGGTGTTGTAAGTGTTACTTGTTAAATGTTAAGGGATAAAAGTTAAAGAATGACAGTGAAGGGAAAGTGCAGACACCATAGTTACCTATTACATGCATAATGAGTAGCCTAGGGGCCCTCTTTATCCCATATAAAATTTGAGTCAGCTTAGGCTATGGCTTCATCTGCTGAAAGATCTGTTGGCTGACTCAGCCTCCCACACCTTTTGCTCACAGCAGCAGTAATGTCTGAAAACAGTGAAAAATTTGAGCCTGAGTGAGACCATAAAATAGCAGCTGCACATGCTCCCACTATATCAGCCAAATGCTAAAACCCAGATGCTGTTATTCCCTTTTGACCTGCTTTTAGGACTGGCATTTTAGTGAACTTTTTTCCTAATTTTTTGTTGCGCTTGGCTGGCGGCCTTCTTACAAAAAAAAAAAAAAAACATATATAGAGAATAGATAATTTTATAATGATTTTGTGAAATGTAGATTTAGTAATTTTTGTATGATTTCATTAATATAAAGTGCTTTTCCAAGTTCTTGCTGTCTTGATGAAGAAATTCAGGCTTAGCTTACATTTTAACCATTGCTGTTCCCTTCAAAGTAATCCCCTTGGATGTTGATGCAATGAGTTCAGTGCTTTTCCTGTTGCTGGAAGCACATCTGAAACTAGAGGATGCTGTTATCACATTGTGCTGTTATCACATTGTGTTTGAATTTCCTGGACATCATAAATTTGTCATTCCTTCAAAGTTTTTAGCTTTGGAAATAAGAAAAAATTATTCAGAGCCTGGTTATGAGAGGTTTGGTTGGGACCACTGGTATGTTGTTTTTGGTCAAGAACTGCTGGACAAATGGGGCAGTGTGGGATGGTGTTTTGTCATGATGTAGAAGCCAGCTTTGTGTGTATCTTTTGTCTGGACACTTCCTTCTCACATTACTCCTTAAATGCAGTAAGATGGCAGTTTGTGTTAGAGTTATATTCCTCAAACAGGATGTTAGCTTGGTTTGTACCTATCCTAAGTGTCCATACCTTCCATACCTACCATGAAAGCATATTGTGAAATTTTCAACCTTTCATTATGTACTTTATAAATATACAGTTAAGATGTCATCATGTGAGGTAAGTATATGCAACAAAAGCCTTTCTTTTTAGTTTAATTGACTGAATAAAATGCTTTTGTCGTGAATGTTTCATCATCTACCAGTCACCATTCCTTGGCACGTTGTCACTTATGGTGGGTCATAGGATACAGCCTGACAACTACCACACTGTTCATGCATGCTCATTTGTTCACCATGTCATCATACATTTTATTCCTTAACATTAACATACACATGCATTTCTTTTAATTCTACAATAACATCTTAATTCTAATAAATTTTATAACTGGTCACAGTCTACAGCCAGTCAGCGGTCACTGCTCGTACACACTTGCCCACTAGGCTACTTCCTCACTAGCTTACTCTTCCAACAACCATTATTATTCCTTAGCATTAACATTCACACATTTTCATTAATTGTACATTGAAATTTAAATTTTGATAAGTTTTATTACTTTTAGATTATCAGTTAACTAATGTTAAAGTGCAGCAGTTCATTACTATTTTTAAGGGGAATAACAATAATTACAGTTAGAATATCTGGCTTGTTGAAGGACAAATACAGTAGGGTATGCAACAACGCACAGTCGTTATAACATACACCTGCAATAACACACAGATATTTAATCAGAATCACGAACCAAAATTGGCATAACGAACTCGCCACTTGTGCGAGCACTGGAATTTCAATAAAAATTTGTTTGGAATAACGAACCAAAACTAGGAAGATGAGCTTGCCATTTTTGCTGCCACTGACATTTTAATAAAAATTTGATAACAAATAACAAAATAAACCTCACAAGACTAACTGTGCGAGTTGCTGCTCACCTATCTGTCAGAAATAAAGGACAAGGGAGTGAAACACTCTCTCTCTCTCTCTCTCTCTCTCTCTCTCTCTCTCTCTCTCTCTCTCTCTCTCTCTCTCTCTCTCTCTCTCTCTCTCTCTCTCTCTCTCTCTCTCTCTCTCTCTCTCATTTATTTTATGTCAATTTTGCTTCATTGTTTTGCACTCATAATTCTATTTTCATTCTAAATTCTCTTCTATTCTATTTAGCAATCCTTAGGATTGTTCTTACTTTCATGGATAGAGAGAGAGAGAGAGAGAGAGAGAGAGAGAGAGAGAGAGAGAGGTGGGATTTACTGTATGTATATGCATGATGTTGACAGTAGGTAAATGTGACCTATACTTGTCAAAACATTGCGAATTTCAGGGTGATAATATACAAAACTTAGGATGGTAAGAATTTAGGACTATAATAGATGTGAAACTCAGGATGGTACTGTATATATTTGTTATCTGAAATTTAGTAGTGCAGATGTGATCATTTTGATGTGATTTTTTTTTTATTTTTGAAAATTTTGTTATTATTTTCTTGTTCTCTGGAACCAATTATTTTTTTTCCCATAGGTCCTTCAGTTGCCATAATACACATTCACCATAACAAACGTCATATTGGAACAAATTAAGTTTGTTGTTGCATACCCTACTGTACCTGTTATTGAGGTGAAGCCAAGTCAAAAACATCTTGGAAGTTGGGATCTGAATCTGAACCTTGGGATGTAGATTGTCTTGGGATGGGAATGATTATTTGAATGGAGTAGTAGGTGGGAGATGAGGTTAATGGGGTTAAGGCATGTTCACTTCACATGAAAAACTGGAGAATAGAAGATTGCTTGGTGGCATATTGCTTTTCCTCATAGATTTGCCAATAACTGGAAACTTTGTCTTTCTCTGTCCCATAAACTGTGGCAAAACATTTTTCACTGGAGTTCTGTTTTTCACATTCAAAATCATTTCCTATTTTTGAGCAAACTGTTGTAGTGGTTCTCCCTTGTTATCATTGTTCTTCACCATTTCCCCAGTTCCTTCAAACTGTGGTGTTCACAATGAGGTGAGTTGCTGGTGGTCACTGGCTATATTAATGCAGGACTTGGTATACTTGTACACTCCCACAGTTCTTTAGAGATGCATGTTCTAAAGTCATCTCTTGTGATACATCTTAATATGCTGTGTATATTTGCTACAAAACATTAATCCTGACTGTCTATCCCAACACCATTCACGTGATTCAGTGATGCACACTCTACAGAACAGTAATCGTAAATTAAATACTTGCAATTAGGCTCTCGGTGTTTTCACATTTATTTCTAGTGCCCTGCTACATATTTAGTTTTGAAACATTTTCCACTGGTTTGTACAGACTTGTTTTAATCCCAAAAGAATTGAGCCAGTATTACTTATTCTGCAGGGATATTGTGATAGCCAAAACCATGCCAAGGCAAAATGGCTGGCTAATATCAGACACACCGAAAAAACTTGAGCTGGGAGATACGACTTTGCTGTGTTGTTGTAAAATCCTGGTCTGTTCATGTGTTGTGATTGATTGCACAAACATATCTTGAAAGAAGAGCCAAGGTGTGAAAGGATGGGTTGTATTTCCAAGGAAAAAAGCAGCAACTCGGAGAAGATGTTGGGAGACATGATATAAACAGACAAGTGGCAACTTAGAGAAGACACTGGGAGACACATAGTCAACAGACAATCATCACCAGTGTTCTGCTAAGATTAGGGATTGAAACATGGTTGTTTCTTTTATATGTGCTAGGATTTATAAAGGTGTATGTTAATTGTATAACTTAAATGGATAAACTAAAGTTAAATGGATAAACTAAAGTTATATAGAGAGAAGAAAATAGCATTCATCCGAAGGTGACAATACATCCCAAACTTGAGATAATGTGCATTGTATTTATCTTGTTTTGCCATATTTCTTGCTCTCTACTTGATGATGGTGGCTAAAAGTGTTTCTAATATTTTACTAGTTGTTTTTTATAATACAGTCATACCTTGTGATTCAAACATCCTTCAATTCGAACAACTAATTTGAATAGGGTTGGCAAACAAATTTTGTCCTCCAGTTTGAATACAAAGACCCTTCAAATGACCTCATTCAGTTAGTCCCTCTTGAGTTCCTCCTCTCCCCTTCCTTCCCCTTCTCCCCATTCTCTCCCTCCTTCCCTGCTCCTCTCCTCAATCTCTCCCCATAACCTTCATCCCTTTATCTTCCCCACTCTCTCTCTCTCTCTCTCTCTCTCTCTCTCTCTCTCTCTCTCTCTCTCTCTCTCTCTCTCTCTCTCTCTCTCTCTCTCTCTCTCTCTCTCTCTCTCTCTCTCTCTCTCTCTCTCTCTCTCTCTCTCTCTCTCTCTCTCTCTCTTGCCCCATGTAATTTACTCTCCCTGTCTCTCTTCTCCACTTCCTTTTCCCATGTAATTTACTCTCCCTGTCTCTCTCCTCCACTTCTTTGCCCCTTGTAATTTACTCTCCTTCCTGTTATATCCCTTCCTCTTTTGTTTGGTTTCATTCCTCCCTCCCTGTCACCTCCCCTCCTCCTTATTTGTGATAGATAAGGGACAAGGTAGTGATGCCTCCCTCTCCTATTCCCCCTTCCTTTCATTCCATGTCATTTTTACTTCATCTTTTCTCACTCTCTCTTGTATAATTCCATTTTTATTCTCTATCAATCCCATTTCATTTAACAGTTTTCAGAACTGCTCTTACTTTTAGAGAGAGAGAGAGAGAGTGGATTTTAGTGCAAAATAAAATTGTGTATACTACAACTAATTTCAAGGCTGAAGGCAGAAACTTTTGATGACTCATCATTTTGAGGTTGATGTTTATTTACAATGGTATTCTGTGTAAAATTTTAAGGTTATTGTTTTTGCATCTGACATATATTATTTTCATTGAATCTTATATTTAGGACACAACCCATAAAAAAATAAAAAGGACGGGGGGGGCATTTTGGGACCCGGAACACATTAATTCTTTTTACATTAATTTGAATGGGATCAATTGCATTCCAATTTGAACATTCCCAATTCGAGCAACCCAAAAGAACCAGTTAACTTTGAATCATGAGGTACCATTGTACACAAATGTTGTAAATATTTTTTTCCAGGATACTGAGTTTTTTGTGTAAAATTAAGTCAGCTGGTGAATCAGGTATTTTTTCCAGACCATTGCGAACATCCAAAATTTTGTTTCTTAATTTTTGATCTTGAGACTCAAGGGCCTTGTTTGTCGTTTTAATTGATGTTCATATTTAAATAATTTCTGAGTGTAACACTGTTATGCTTAGCTTCTTGTGAAGCAATGTTGACAATTAGTAGTGTTTTAAATGGAAGATTCTTCTGTGCATAGTTGTGCTTACCTTCAGGCACAAAATGAGAAAACCAGTTAGTGAATAGTGCCCCCTGTTGGCCTTGCATTGTTTCTCCAGTAGACTTGGGAGACTGGGTTTAAAGGATTCCTTTCAGAACCCTCAGATTTTTAGTGGTTTGAATTTAAAGTTACTAGTACTGTTATTTTAGTGTCAAATGTTTCTTTGATGGTTTGTGTCCTGGCATTGTTGTCTGCTCTTCAATATACATCCTGCATAGCATTTTTTACTTGTTAAATCCGGTCTCGTCCACATTGAAAGTAAGTTCTGGAAAGCAGCTATACTCAGTCAATTTCTCCAGCTCATCAACAAACCTTTTTAGTCCTTCCTCATCAACTTTGGCCACCTCCATAAATTTGTTGATTAGTTAAATTTCCTTGAGCTTTGAAGCAGGTAAACCAACCCTTGGAAGCTATGAACATTTTAGTAATAATCCTTTCATTGTTGCTTTCCTTTTTGAAGATTGTGGTAGGTTATGTTTGCTTTCAAACTGATTGATTGTTCATTTAGAGGCATGCACATCTTTTCTATATATAGCAATAATAAGCATTCCTTTTCAGTCAGAAAATTTGAACATTTGAACATTGCTTACATATCACTGTTAAATTCAAGGGTGTTGCACCTTTCATGTGGGACAATGTACACTCCTTGTCTTTCAATATGGTGGCTACTGTTGTGCAGCTCTTCCTTATTGAGTGGCCAGTAGCTGATGCCTTTTCTTGATAATGATAATGTGCACTTTTTCTTTTAACATGATAGTTTTAACATAATAGTTTTATGTTTCTTGGCAATGCCATTATCATATGAAGCTTTTTTTAAGTGCTATTGAATTAATTTTGAAAAAATAAACACATGGTAGCACAATAACATGCAGCACTTGTGATGGCAGGAGTGAGACTGATAGAAAAAGATGGTATTCAAGCATAAGGTGGGAAGTGGTAGACACCAATCTTTTGCTTTGTAAAAATAAAATTTCTTACCCTTTTTTGTAGTGGACTGAAACACCCTTGAATGTAACATAACCAAAACTGATATAACCTGAGACCTTCCTGTACTTTTCTGCTGGTGGAGGAACTCTGCTTGAAGGATTTCCTCCATGTCCAAGACATATATTAATAGACTCTTAACAGTGCTCTAGACCATCCTTACTTTCATTTGTTGAAGTGATCTTGAACTTTTCCACTGGGATGATAGCTGTGGACCCAGCTTTCATCAATAGTGATGGTCTTGGAAAGGTTTTGATTGCATCAGACATGTTTTTGGAGATCTTTACTCATAGACAGCATGTGTTGCCTTTGGTTTTATGTTACAGGCAGGGCACAAATTTGGCAGCAGTCTGCTTCATATTGAATTTCTCTGTGAGGATAATTTGGTATGACCTGAATGATATTCCAATGATACTACAAATATTGCCAGTCATTCTTCAGGTGTTCTTATGGATGACCTGATATAATGCTTCAGTGTTATTTTTCTTTCTGCTGGCTGCTGGATGATCAGAAAGTTCAACATCTGCAGTTGGGGCATTTGCAATGGTCTGAGTTGCTGGTTTTTGCCAGCTGATTTATTGTCGGACCTAGTAAATGCTCCCACAGTTCTATGGAAATGCTCATTTTAGAATTGCCTCACATGATACATCTTGATGTATTGTACCTATATCCTACAAAGCATTAATCTTAAGTGTTCATGCTAACAGTATCCATGGGATCTGGTGATGTATAATCTACAGAACATTTATTATAAGCTAAATATTCACAACTAGGCTCTCAGTGTTTTCACGCATTTCTAGTCTCCTACTACATATTTAGTTTGAAAGATTTTCCTGCTGGTTTCTACAGAGACTAATGTTTTGTCTGGCAAATCTTGAAGAAAATTGAACAAGTATTATTTGTGGTGCCATACAGCCAAAACCATGCTGAGACTAAAGGATTGACCAACACCAGAAACATCGACTTCTCCAAAACACTCAAAAAACCCAAGGCGGGAGATATGAGTTTGCAGTGCTGTCATGAAACCTTAGTCTGTGTGTGGTTAACTGGATGAACACATCATGAAAGAAGAACCAAGGTGTGAAAGGATGGGTTGTATTTCCAGAGAAAAAAGCAGTGACTCAGAGAAGCCATTGGGAGAAACAAAGTAAACAGACAAGTGGCAAGTCATAGAAGACACTGAGATTTGATGTCAATTGACAATCTTCACCAGGGTCCTGCTAAGATTTGGCATCAAAACATGGTTGTTTCTTTCATATGTCCCAGTATTTATAAAGTTGTATGTTAATTGTATAGCAAATTTATAAAGTAAACTTATACAGAGAGGAAAAATAGCATTTGTCCTAACGTGACATTACATCCCAAACCTGAGATAATGTGTGCAGTATTTACCTTTTTTATCATTTTTCTTGCACTTTACTTGATGATGGTTGGTAAAAATGTTCTCATTATTTTATTAGTTGATTTGATAACACACGAATGACAAAGATTTTTTTTTCCAGCATACCAAATTTTTTGTATAAAAATTAAGTTGATTGGTGATTCTGGCAGTTTTTCCAGTCCACTGCAAATGTCCCAATTAACATTGGCTCACATTTGAAATGTGAGAACCAATAAAATGCTTGATACATTGCACTATTTCCCTATTGGTAATATATTTGTTATCCTTCTAGAATCATTGCCATTGTATCCGTTTCTCACAAAAAAGCATTCTTGGTGATTGATAGGAGGAAAAAAATGACTGCCAAGCAGCAGCTAAAATATATGAGGAGGATTAGAATGAAGAAAATAGAAGAAAAACAGAAGGATGCTGCCTTGTCTTTACTTTCCCTGAGGAGGAACACGCTGTTGCATCCACCTCCTCACTGTTCACCTGTCCTCCTTCACTGTTTAGCCCCCTCCACTTCCACATCCAAGCAACAAGCTTCAGCAAGGAAGCTAAATCTCATCAGTGAGCTTGAGGACACCCAAGATGAGAATCAGCATAAGTATGGATAGAGAAGAATGCACGGCTAGATTTTTTGTCCTTGTGTGCATGATGCGAGTGTGGGGAGAAAATGGAAGTGAAGATTAAAAGTATATGTGGGATGGCCTCTGAACAGATAGCTAGATGCATAGAGTGCAATATAAAGTAGTCTATGTGCACAGCTCCCCATGAGGAACAACTATTATGTTCACATGTGATATATTTCAGGGTCTTTCCACTGTAGTGATTGTTATACTGCAGGATGAAACTTTTATTCAGCATTCAGCATGCCAAAACTGAGTGAATAGCATTTCTATAAAATTGAAAAGAAAATAGAAGAAGAAATAAGAAAATATGAACAATTGGAAAATACCAGGAAGAAAATTCATGTATTACCAAAGAAAGAGGACTAACCTAGGAAGATTAAAAGATGTAACTGTTATCTGTGATGTAGCCTGATCAAAGAGAGGGTTTAAAGCAAAATATGGATTAGTTAGTGCTATTGAAATGAAATTTGGTTTTGTGGTATACTATGAAATTCTCAGTAAATACTGTCGGGTGTGTGCAAGGAACAAAGCAAGGGACATTGTGATGAGTGTGAGTGTAACTTTATGGGAAGTTCTCCAGCCATGGAAGTAGAGGAGTGAAAAACTTTGTGGAGTAGATCAGTGGAAAAGTGTGGCTTCAGGTATATGACTGATTTCAGATGGTGATTCAAAGGGCTAATGCTGTATAAGATATGAAGCCATATATAGAAGGGGGTACATAGAGAAAAGGAAGAGAGCACTAATGATGTTGCAAAACATCTCGGGAAAGGCTTCTTAGATATTTGTAGCAAATCAGGAATGGCAATAAAAGGCAAGGAGGGGACTCTTAATAAAAGATAAGATCTTGAAGCTTCAAGGTTATTTCTATGCCACCATCAAGAACAACAACATTGAAGAGGAAATAAAGAGGGCCATCTATGCCACCCAGCAATGCTGCTTTAGTACTGATGCTTTACCTCATTACAGCTCATGTCCACCTGAAAAAGACTCCTGTTGCTTTGCACAGAGGGCAAAGGCAAATAATCAAGTTATCTCAGATCATAAAAGCAACATCCACATGAACTTACGGCCAGATGTAATATGGAAAATCTTGCCAGTGTACCAGCAGATAGTTACCAGTGCACTGTTGAGCAGAATGCAAATGAATCCTTACACAGTGTAATATTGAACAAAATTCCCAAGACAAAGTTCTTTTCAATGAAAAGAATGTGTTATGGAATTGGAAGAGGAGACGGCAAATTCAGCCTGGGTTGTCAGGTGTCTATGGTGGAAAGTGTTGGAGATATGGCATATGCCATCGCAAAACAGACTGACAAGAAGGAATAAAGGAAAGTGAAGAAAATATGAAAATTGCAAGAGGAAAGGAAGAGAAGAGAAGGAACGACATATGGTGTTGGGTGTGTGCTCTTACCAACATAATTGAAGATCAGTGTTTGGTGAAGAATGGATTATAAAAGGAATGAAAGGCATCCATTGGTGGTAATAAGAAAGTGTTACCTTGTGAATTGACATTCTAAGAGCATCCATCAGTGAAGTATTTACTAAATACCAGCAAAGGTGTGAAAAAATGGACTGTTTGGTATCATCTGTAACTGCATTTCTGTGCCCCTAGGGAAACTGATAAAAGGCCTGGGACAAGTATTAGTAAATATTGGAATAATATGATGATTCTTACAGTACTTCTTGTATTTGTGTTCATGACTTACATATATAAATATTGAAATTGTTTAATAAATAGAAGAGATAAAGACACTTTAATCTTTAAATGGCCATAACTTAAAACATGATTTTTTACCTTTAAATATTTCCATAAAATCAACTTGGAAAATGCAGTATATATATTTTATGACAAGTTTTTTTTTATAAAGACAGGATGGGGAAAAAGTGAAAAATATCAGTTATGTTTTTTGCATAACATGATGTGGTGACATATTATTACATATGGCAAATTAAAAGAAAACAAAATAGTGAAACATTTGGATGACAAATGAATTTCCACAGCCCAAGTAACTTTACTTTTGGATAGTTATTAGTGTATGCTCTAGAACAAATAATTGCAAAATATGCCATAGCATCATTATGTAATAACCTAGGGCATCCTTTTCTGTGTACAGACTTTGTAATGATGATTCAAAATAGTCTGGAAAGTTTCAAGTCTTAGTTTCCAATACTTTTTTTTGTATGATTTTTTATTCCAGTTTTTTGCTCACTGGCTTCACGGGTCTGTCATTGTTTTGCTGACTTTGAAGGAAAATTTGTTGATGATCTGCTCTTCTTTAAGTTTGCCATCCTTGAGGATAACCACAAAAAGGAAAAATGCACATATGCTAACTTACAAAAAAACTGGTTGTGAAACAAAATGCATCTGCCTTTGACCATGTCATTCATTTGTTTAGTTCTCCAGGCAGACAGTGTGAGAACTTTTTGATTCCACCTTATAGTTCTATCTTTACTGTTCTTTTTTTGTCAATCTTTTTATGTATTTATTCTTGACCTTTGATAGGAACTCCTTTTAAGGGCTTGGCTATTGGTAAAGAGTTTACATTTCCTCTCTCTATAAATGCAATTAATTCCTCTTTCTTTATTCATTTTTCATGTCAGGCGCTTTACACTTGTAATCCCACTATACAGGAGCAATTGTTTTCACCTTCAAAGCATTCATGTTGCCCATTTAGTTTTTGTTATCTTGTTTCATCCTATTCTCTCTAACTTCCTATACTTCTTATTTACCACAATTTATTCCTCAATCCTCTTTAAGGGGAGCATCACACTGTTTCTTAATTATTACTTTTTTTTTTTGTCAATGATATTCATTTGGCAAAATTATCATCACTTTTTGGAACTACAGCTCAATCCATATGCGAAAAATCAGTGTAAATCTGTCATCCTTGTAAATTTTGTTATCCATTGGTTTGCAATAATGAAAACAACCAAATATGCATCTTTAAACTTCTGAACAAAGTTTGAATTTCTGTTTTGTTCAGCTGTAGAATTATATATATATATATATATATATATATATATATATATATATATATATATATATATATATATATATATATATATATATATATATATATATATATATATATATATATATATATATATATATATATATATATATATATATATATATATATATATATATATATATATATATATATATATATATATATATATATATATATATATATATATTAGAGGGGCAGTGGCCAAGGGCAACAAAAGATGTCAAAAAATAGGCCCTCTAAGAGTTTCTGTCCCAAAAGAGAGGTGAAGTGAAAATAGATCCTCCAAAATTGAAACCTTGAAAGAGTTCAAGTCATAGGAAGAAGGAAATACAGAAGCAGGCATGAAGCTCCAGAGTATGCTGGAAAAGGGATGAATGATTGACAATAGTGGTTTACTCTTGTATTAGAGAGCTGGACAGAATAGGGATGAGAGAAATTAGAAAGTGTTGTGCAGTGGGGCCATGGAGGCAAGCAGTTAGGAACATCAGAAAGTAGCAAGAGATGCAACACTGAGATGGTGAGTAAGAGGCAGAAGAGAGTCAGTTTGATGAGAAGAGTTGATCAAACAAAATGTTTTTGATTCCATCTTGTCTAAAAAAGTGGTATAAGTGGAACTCCCCAATATTTGTGAACTGCACTCCATACATGAGTGGATAAAGCCCCTCTACTGATTTAGTAGCTGGGAGGAGGGGGGTGAACAAAAATGGTGGAGGTGATTTAGAATGCCTAACTTCATAGCTATTTTGGCTAGAGATGAGATGTGAAGTTTTCATTTTAAGAGTACTAGTTAGGTTAGGTTAGGTGGGGGACAGTTGATTGCCATTGAGGAAGAGGGGATAGTGCTCTGGAGGATTGCACTGAGTTGATAGATGGAAGAATTGAATTTTTGAGTCGCTGAATAATACTTGCTTTTGCTTTGCTGCAATTAGAAATTATAGAGATCAGAAGATTGTTTTGTACAATACAAATATTACATGTTATTTGGGAGCAGCTCACTCTTGTAGAAACCAAGATCTAGAGTTGCTGTTCAGATATGACATAGGCACTTCTAACTAAACTTTTTTTTTTTTTGTGTAATAGAAAAAGTTTTTTCCATCTTCTATTTTTGGTGGGAAGACAAATTTTCTCTGAAGCACCTTATATTTACCTAGTTGTAACTACCTAGTTATATAATAAAGGGTTCAAGTAGGGCTCATAGTGCCCTGTCTCCATATCTATATTTATCCAGCATTTCCTAAAGTTTATGCACATTTGCTGCTGTAACAACCTCTTCGTTTAAGCCATTCCAGATATCCACAATTCTGTTTCAAAAACTGTACTTCTTGATGTCCCTCAAACACTGACTCCTGACCTTCTTTGAGTGCCCTCTTGTCTGTCCAGCTTCATCTTCTTTCAGCAACACCAGGTCCTGCTTGTCTATCTTCTCAATGTGGTTAACTATTTTATACATCATTATTAGATCTTCTCTTTCTCTTCTAACTTGCAAAGTTGGCAGTCCCATTTCCTTCAATTTCTCTTTGTACGTTAGGTCTTTCAGCTCCAGTACCATCTTTGTAGCTACCCTCTGAATTTTTTCCAACTTCTTTATATCTTTCTTTATGAGCGGCGACCCCACCACTGCTGCATATTCCAGCCTGGGACATAGCATAGTGGCTACAATTTTTTCATCTTAGTCTTATCCATGTAATGAAATGCCACCCTAATATCTGTTAACATCTTGTATGTCAAGCCAAATATGTCACTTACATACCATTCTGGTGTCAGAGTATCTTGAATAATCATTCCTGGGTCTTTCTCCTCCTTGCTCTTCACTATTATTCCATCCCCCATTTTATAGTCACATGCAGGTCTTCTGTTATTCTCTCATTTCCATCATATGGCATTTCTTAGTATTGAATTCCAATGTCTACCTCTTGCTCTACTCATAAATTTTGTCAATATCTCTTTGCAACTCTATACAATCAACATGGCTCTCTATTATTCTTAACAATTTTGCATCATCAGCAAACAGATTAATATAACTGGTCAAACCCTCCTGCATTTCATTGATGTATGTTTGGAACATAATGGGTGCTAACACTGACCCATGTGGTACTCCGCTTGTTGCATTACTCCAACTTGAACAGGTGTCCTTGATCACAGTTTTCATTTCTCTATCCTTTACTTTAAGTAGTCTCTCATCCATTTTAGCATTGTCCCTCTCAGTCCTCCTATATATTCCATCTTCCACAATAGTCTTTTATGTGGAACTTTATCAAAGGCTTTTTTGATGTCCAAGCACATTGCATCTATCCACCCATCTCTGTTTTGTATTTCATCTTTAACTCTTGTATAGAAACTTAGTAAATTTGTCACACATGACCTTCCTTCTCTGAAACCAAATTGGCTGTTTGTTATAACTTGGTTCTCTTCTAAATATTTCACCCACTTTTCCTCGATCACTATTTCACAGAGCTTGCCCACAACACTAGTTAGCAACACCAGTTTATAATTTAGTGGCTCAGTCCTCTTTCCTACTTTGTGTATTGGCACTATATTTGCTCTCTTCCACTCGCTTGGTACTCTTCCCTCTGTCAGTGAGCTGCTAATCATATCCCAGATTGGCTCCACCACTTGTTCCCTACATTCCTTTAGTGAGCAACCTGACACTCCATCAGGCCCCAATGCTTTCCTGACATCCAACTTCTCTAACAATTTACCAATTTCATGTTTTTACACCAAGACTTCCTGTAATACCCTCTACTGCACTTCCTCATTTGGTTCTGTAAAGTCTGCTTCCACATTGAATACACCTGAAACTCTCATTCATAATTTCACTCATCTCTTCCACTATATCCTTTCTCCCTTTACTATCTTGTCAATGGTCTCTCTGCTTGTCATCTTTTCATTGATATACCTGTAAAAAGAGCTTGGGGTCCTCTTCACATTTACCACATCCTTTAAAATTGTTTCTCCTCCTCTCTTCTCATTCTAACATACTCATTCCTTGCCTCCTTATACTGCTCTTTATTATTTTCATTTCTTTGCTTCTTCAGTTTCTTCCAAGCTATATCCTTTTCTTTCTTAGCTTCCACACATCTTGCATTATACCAAATATGTTTGCTCCTCCTTACTTTATATACAGGTACATACTTCTGCATACTATGTACTTTTTCAGGAATGTGTTGTATTTCTCTTGCACAGTCTTGCCTTCCATAAGTCCCTTCCAATCAGTACTCCAAAGAATTTTCTTAACTCTGCAAAATTTGTTTTTGCATGATTTAATCTCCCATTTTTATAATCCTCCTTACATGGTAGAACCTCCTAATCTTGCATTACCACTCCTAACACCACATGGTCACTTTTTCCCATTGGGCTTAAGTATTTAATGGTTGGACAGAACTCCGATTTTTTGTGAACACCAGGTCTAGCATAGATGTTTCCTCCTCCCCTCTGTATCTTGTAAATTCCTCCATCCATTAGGCCATTGTATTCACCATAGCTAACTGTAGCATTTCTTCGCTCCACTGTCCAGCATTTCCATTAACTTTCATCTCCTCCCAGCTAACATTTTTGCAGTTAAAGTCCCTCACTAGTAGTATTTTTACTGTCCTTCCTTATCATATTATCCAGGCACTTCAATACTCCCTTTTGCATTTCCTTGTGATGCTCCAGCCTCCATGTATTAGTCTTCCATGGCACATGTTAATATAATTCTCCTCCTTTCTCTCCCACTGGTCCTTATTGTTATACTTAAGACCTCCACCATGCCATCTTCATATTGCATTTCTTCCACATATATATCATCTTGAACCATTATCAGTACTCCTCCTTTTCCCTTTCCATCTCCTCCAATAATTATATCCCTCTTCCGTAAAGTTTAAGTGGACTTCCCTTTTAACTTTGTTTCAGTTAGGTACAACACATAGGTAATCTTAGATAATCTCTTCAGGTAATTTCTCACTTCCAGTACACCTGAAAGTAAGCTATGTTTGTATACATTACTCTTAATGTACTACTCCTCCCACCACTTGTAATTTCTCTGTCTGCTGCTGTGGTTCCTTAATTTCTTGTTCCCTTTCCTGAATATACCATTTCTTCAGTCTCATATCTAGTACCCTCCCAAAAAATTTCCTCTTTTTGGTTTCTGTCCTCTTTTTTTTTTTTCTTTTTTTTTCTTAGTTTAATTTCTCAGATCCATCTCTTTTTCCCTTTCTGCCAAGTTCATGTCTTTCTACCCAAATATTCTTGTATTCTGAACTTTCAGCCAGCTCCCTGGTTCTCGCTAGGATCTCCTCTACTGCAACTTTGTTCTCATTCTCACTTTTAACGATCTTTTACCTCCCTCACTATATTTTCAAATTCTATATGCTTCTTCCACTTCTCATTCCAGTTACTGTTCCTCATCTTGGACCATTGTAATAATATTCCTTACCAACTCCTTCTCTTCCCTCTCACAAACTTAACTGGGTTTTTTTTCCTCTTGCAGTCTGAAAAAGACCATGCACTTACTATCCACTGTGTCTCACCAAAACCTCCTTTTCTTTAATTACCTGAATTACTATGTCCTTGGTCTTTTCCTGTATTTGTTTTTTAACCACCTCTGTGAAGCTAACTTTTTCTTTCTCATGTTCATTCTTCCAGGCATTTCTCATTTCCTCCAGTTTTTCACATACTGTCCTTTCCAACTTTCCTTCACTATCTTCCACCTTTTCTTGCAGCCCCTGCAGAGTTACTCCATATCCATTACACTTAGCCCCTTAAGTGTAATGTTACTGCCTTGTGTTACTGTCATTGAGGTTGTAGTGCTGTGGTAAGTGTGGCAGTAGTAAAAAGGTGTGGTTTTTGAGGAGTTATTAAATGAACAGTTGTGGTGGAGATTATTGCTGATGCAGGGGAAGATTAGGTTGTTGGGAGAAGTGGGGATGGTGGTGGTGGTGATTGTGGTGGGAGGCTGATGGTTGCTGCATCATGTGCTTTCATGCCTTTGCATGTTTATAGCCTCCACTTTTGACCTCTGAGTCACTTCATGTCTTGATATCTTAAGCATAGTGATGAAGGTGATAGAGAAAACTACCTAATTATAAGATTACAAAATACTGTAGGGAAAAGAAAAAAAGTGGAAAGCTGAGATACAATTAAAAACACACATTATCTCTCTGTTTCTTGGTGAGGCTGCAACAAACCTCTGTGTATGGCCTTGGCAGATGCAACTTTGCCTTTAGATGCCAGTGCATATCATAAGAGCTTTCTTTATGAATTTTGTTTGCAGAAAAGGAATTTGAAGCATGACTTTATTGACATACAGGGTATGACAATGAGTGATGACCAAAAACCAGCCATAAGTAATTTTTTCTCTCTCTCTCTTCAATGTCCTGTCACAAACTTGCTGAAGGGATCCACAACATGTAAAAGTTTTTTTTAGATTTTTAAAAATATTTTCAAAAAAATTAAATGCAACACTTCCCTTAAGAGATGCCATACTTTATATTTTATGTATTGTTTATTTGTTAATTTATCACATCTGGTTTTCAGATAATGTCTGCACAACCAAAGTACACACAATTCTTGCTCCAGTTAGCTGACCTGGGCTGCACCTTACAGCTGCCACAGCTCAGAGATAGTGCCCGGGCACTCCTTAATATCATGCCTGCTGACCAATTTACAGGTATATTGATTGGCTTTCACTGGATCTTTATCAACTTGATCAGTATTACACAAAACAGAAGAACTTCTCAGTCTGTTGGAAAATATTGCAGAAGTCTTTGTGGGAAATTTTAAGTCTGCATCTTTACCTAATTCACTGTTAGAGGGCAAGGAAAATGAAACTCTAAACAATTTAATGGTATGGGATAAAATATGGAGACAGCTTACTAAATCCTTTCAGCATATTGATCACTGAGAATTGGGTTTATCAGAATTATTAATTTGTGAAGTGGCAGTAGTAGCCATTTTAACAAAAGATATTGAATTGGTGTATTTATATTCTAATTTTATGGAACTTTATCTCTCAGTCAACAACCTACGAACTATCTGCTTGGAACATGCCAAGGTTGGGGACCAGAGTTTATCTCCTTCCCTTGAGAACATTGTCTTCTCTTCATCACCTTCACAAGTTCTCTATAACCTTCAAGTAAGTAACAGCAAAACTAAAGACCTCTCTCTTTGAATCCTTCCTTGATTTAGGGTTAAACAGATTGAAAATTTTACTCATTTGTACTATTTTTTAAATTATAATTCAGTAATTACTTGAACTTGAAAAATTATTTAAAATCATTATTCATATTGTTTAGGGGTACCATAAGATGATAGAGAATTAATCTCATGAGAGGTGTTTCCTGGAACAGGTGCTGTATTCACTGCTTATGCCAGCCCACAACCCCATGGCAGAGAAGGCCCTCGAGTTCCAGTACAATTTCATGAAGAGTGGAGGAGTGAAGATTATTATAGATGTGTTGGCTAAGAACAATTTTCTCTCCAACACAGACATGCCAACTAAAAGGTGAGTGTCTGGAAGATGATTAAGGAAAGTGTTGTTGCCAGTTAGACTTTTTAAGTAAATAGTATTTTTTGTGATAAGCTGTTGTTTCTCTAATTGTGATTCTTTTTCTTCAGAGTATTATGAGATTGGATTTTGAAAGTAAAATTACTCAAGGATATTATTGGGTGTATTGGAAAAATGTATTTTGACATTAGCTATATAGTAAGATGCCATCATGTTGCTCTGCCCAAAGGAAGATAGCTTTTTTCCATAACAAACTGCTGAATTCTGGAAATTTAGCCTCTCATCAAATATTCATAATTTAACATTTGTGAAAAGTATTAATGATCCAATTTCTCCAC
Organism: Scylla paramamosain; assembly: GCF_035594125.1. Taxonomy (NCBI): domain Eukaryota; kingdom Metazoa; phylum Arthropoda; class Malacostraca; order Decapoda; family Portunidae; genus Scylla; species Scylla paramamosain. Next base: position 22,989,399 of record NC_087153.1, on the reverse strand, counting down.
AGATCAGCCTTTCTAGTGGTTTTAAAATTAGCCAAGTTGGCCTTTGTGACAGTTGGCTATGCCATTGTTGGTGTGGTAGCTGGGTCTGTAACATCCAGCACCTCAGCAACCACTAATAGCAATGGTGGCACGGAGGAAGGCTCCCCAACCCAAGGTGAGTGACTGGTTAGTGGCAGTTTAGTGTCTGGAATTTAGAATATTTTTATGAGATTGATATTTAGAGAAAGAAAAAAGCCAATTGAAGAATTTGGTTTACATGTACATGAATTGTACAGTTGGATAAAAGTTGTAAACAAGATAGTAATGAAATGGTTGCTTAGTGACACTGTTGAAGTGGGAGAAGGTGGTGGTGGAAAGTTGTTGTTGGTCAGCTGATTTGGCAGAGAGGTAGTTCTTGGAGCTCCTGGTTTTGGTGAAGGTTTTGTTGAAGGATTTGATGTCAATTTGTGTAGGTTTGGTACTGTGGTGGTGCTGGATACTGTCTGTGTATGAATTGTTGCTGTGGAGGAGATTGTGTGTTGTATTGGTTGGCTCTGTGTTTTGGGTTGTTCAACTTGTGGGAGAGTTCAATGAGTCACCCGACTCCACCATGAGTACCGCACCAAAAAGTAGGGATACAGTGAACCTCGTTTCAAGAACTTAATTCATTACTGAATACTGTTCGAAATCCAAAATGTTTGAAAGCTGAAACTATTTTCCCTGTAGGAATTGATGTAAAATGGATTAATCCATTCCCAAAAACCTGTCCACCCTGTCTTAGTGGCTTATGACAGATGCTCCCTCTGCTACAACATCTCCAGCTCAGATATGATTTATCCAGAAAGTGTGTATTGAATAAATTTAGTGACAGAACTAATCCAAAGATATTGTTTAGACCATGCAGGTATTCTGTTTGTCATTGATCTAGTGAGAAAAGTCTTCCAGAGTGACAGAGCAACCCACTTACCACCAAAATGAAGGTGATCATAACACTTAGACATTTTGCTGCTGGGAAAAGCTACTGGGAAAATGCAGTTGTGCAGTAGTGATGGCATTGTGGGATCATCAAGAGAGCCACAGATGGCTTGGGAGATGGGATTACTCCTGAGCTAGCCAAGACACTTTATTTGCATCAAAGGTCTTCAACAGGATCACATTTACTTTATTTCAAAGATTAAATTACTGTCTTACACACTGTCTCTCTCCTCCAAATATATAAAAATGAAGGAAATATTTATAGAAGCTATAAATTAGTAATAAATGGCAGCTTTTGCTTTGTCTTTTAATATTTGAAATCAAGTAACTTTGAGAACCAAATTATGGCATGGCAATCAAAGCAATTACAAGTTCAAAATTTTGTTTGAAAACTGATTTGTTTGAAAAGAGAGGTGTTCGGTAACCGAGGTTCCACTGTACAGAGGGTGTTCAAGTTACTAGCAAGATATGTTCAAAAAGGCTCCTTGTAAGTTGTCATTGTAATTTTTTAGGTACAAAAAAGTGTACATTCTGCAAACAATGTAATGCTAACTTGATACTTGATACCATGAGAGAGAGAGAGAGAGAGAGAGAGAGAGAGAGAGAGAGAGAGAGAGAGAGAGAGAGAGAGAGAGAGAGAGAGAGAGCACCTTGCCTTATGGGTGATGTGCTGCTTCTGAGTAGTGATAGGCTTGAGGCTTCTGCCAAATGCAAGACTCAGATATGCCAGGCATACAACCCAGGTTAAAATGAGATGTCTCTTTTTCTCCCTCTTTCTCTTGCACATTCTCTCTCTCTCTCTCTCTCTCTCTCTCTCTCTCTCTCTCTCTCTCTCTCTCTCTCTCTCTCTCTCTCTCTCTCTCTCTCTCTCTCTCTCTCTCTCTCTCTCTCTCTCAATTTGAATTTTTGGTAAGCAAAGGGAACAATATTGAGAGCAAGTAGATTTTTATGAGTAGATGCTTGTATCTGAACATTCATAACTCAGTTACCTTGTAACTCGGACAACCTCTGTACCACATTGCTGCGTATGCCATTTATGTGTCATTTTTATGGTTAGCATTTACATGTCATGTCACTGTCAGTGCTGACTATCAGTGGTAGCAGAGCATGGTTACCTTGTTACTCTAGTCAAGTATTGCCATATTTATGGTAGGTTCACTCAACATGGTGCCTGTGATCAAGAATCCTCTAGTGTTGGAAGATATAAATAACTATGAACAGTGGAAGGAGGATGTTTTGATGTGGAAAGAAATAACAGATTTAAGTAAGAACAAGCAAGCACTGGCAGTCCATCATACATGGAAAAGTCAAGCTAGAGAAGTGACCAATCAAGTCTATACTGATGACGAAAAGAATGATGATGGACTGGAAATTCTCTTAGAAAAACTTGATGAAGCCTTCCTAAAAGAACCAAAAAAGAGGAGATATAAAGTTTTTGGTGTATCAAAATTTTGAGGGATGTGTCAGGAATTGAGACATGTTAGTCAAAAACTGCAAATTGATAGAAGTTCAAAGGGATTAGGTAATGGCTTTAACAAAACCAGTGTCATTTAAAGAGGTAAGAGCAATACCAGTGCTGGTGCTTCAAGTTACAATTTTGTTCATGAAGTATAGGTGAAGGAAGAACCTTCCTGGTAAGCAGGAATGAAAGAAGGTGAGACAACAACAGATGATTGCAGTATGAAGAGTAAGGAGGATGTCATGTCACATCTTATGGAAACCAAAGAGGTTATGTTAGAACCTGGGAGAGAAGGTACAATAGATCTGGTACTGGCAGATATCAAAGGAGAAATTGGAGGATTGTGGGATATGACATTGGATGATTCAAATATGGTATCAGGATTATTGGGTCAGAGATTGTGACAAAAGAAAAGAAATGGATAACAAAGAGTTGCACCAAGAAATTTTATTTATTTATTTATTGATTAATTAATTAATTAATTTTTTTTTTTTTGTGGACCACAGTAACACAAGAAGGTTAAGAGAAGACAATAGGATGTGCAATGTTGGACACAGGGTGTAATGTAAGTGTGTGGTGCGAAGTGGTCAGTAGAGTATGAGGAGATGCTGGCTGAAAATGAGACAAGAAGGATTTGAAGAACATGAGGACCATATAATTACAGAGTCACCTACTTGCATTAAGGAAGTGCTAAGGATGGCATTATCAGTTATGATGATGGTGAAATGAAAATATCATACTATTAATATAAAGGCAGCATTTTTGCAAGATCACCCAACACTCAGGAAGTGTTGCTACATCCATCACCTGAGTTTTTCAATGGCATGGAGTGGAAATTGAAGAAAACAATATATATTCTGAATGATGCTGCCAGAGCCGGGTGTGAGACAGTGAGGGATGAGTTGGTGAGCCATGACTTAAGAGCATCTAAGCATGATCCAGCAATTTTTATGTTCAGCATATGTGACAAATTGGAAGGAATACTATGTATTCATGTAGATGAATTTGGTAGGGAAGGCACACACCAATTTGAATAAGTGTTATCAAAACTGACAAATGATTTTCTTGTGGGTACCACTGATTCTGGTCAGTTGGAAGTATGTGGGAATTAATATAAAACAAAGTAATGATGTTATTAGATCAGGAGAGCTGTATAAAATCTCTTCAAGTGGAAATAAGTCAGAAGAGGAGTCAAAGAAAGGAAACATATTTGTGTGAGGAAGGAGTGCACCAGTACAAGTCATTTGTGGGCCAACTCAATTGGATTGGGGCACAGACAAGACCTGATATTTCATTTGATGTGTATTCCTTAAGTACATGATTTGGAAAGTGGACAGTAGGAGATATAATTGAGGCAACAAAGTGTTTAAGAGAGTAAAGATGGACCAAGTGAGCATGTTTCTTTTGGTACTTACAAGAAGTTTATATCTGAAATGTTGTGGTGATGCATCATTTGCAAATCTTAGTGACTGTGGGTCTCAAGGTGGATATATTACTTTTCTAGTAGATGAAAATGGCAAGAAATACCCTATAGTATGGAAATCCAAGAAAGTAAGTGGAGTCATAGAATCGACACTGGCTGCTGAAACATTAGCATTTTAGAAGTAGCTGAGAGAAAACATGAGAAAAATCATAATTTTATAGGCAAAGATGTGGCTAGAAAATGCTTTGTGGATAGTAAGTTGATGCCCTGAGGTCCACAAAAGAGGTGGAAGATAAACATTTTATAATCAATATGGCATGCTTAAAGGAAATGTAGAAAGGAAAGAAATGATGTCAGTGGAGTGGGTAGACACCAAGAAACAAGTTGCAAATTGCTTGATGAAAAAAGGACCATCATGAAGCCATCACAGAGTGAATTTTGTTGGATTGGTGTAGTGTTTAGATGTATGATGGATTTAGTGCATTTACAAATATATACATATATATGTACTATATATATATGTACATATACATGAATTGTGCAGTTGGATAAAAGTTATAAGCAAGATGTTATGTTATGAGAAGGTTGCTTAGTGACACTTGGAAGTGGGGGAAGGTGGTGGAGGAAAGTTGTTGTTGGTCAGTTGATTCAGCAGAGGTAGTTTTGGGAGCTCCCGGTTTTGGTAAAGGTTTTGGTGAAGTGTAATCCCCTAACTCACCTGTAACTGAATTAGTGTTATACAAGAGCTGCACACATCTCTGTACTCACCAAGTACTGCAACAACACCTCACGACTAAGATCAAATTACCAAGTGATTACATTATGGGTTCACAGTGGGGTAAGCCATAAATGCAGTTCAGAAAAACTATAATTATTTATTAACCAGTAAATGATTATTCCAAAAACACATGCAGGTAATAACAAGCAATAACTCCACATCATAACACAAGTCAATAAAACCTCAAGTAACTTCACAATGACAAATCAATAATTTTTTTTTACTTTATCATTAATGCACTTCATCAGTGAAATTAGGTCACTCAGTAATGCATCACTTTTCATCAAGCACATGACATATAAATGCACATATGACATAATCACATAATGAAATAATGAAACACAATATGCAAAATTAAAGACAATAAAATACGTGGTCACTACATGTGAAGTGCCTCAGAAAGTATCATCACATCATAATCCAGTATTAAATCAACATATGAAACATTTAAGATATATGAAAGCCACAGTATACTGAACACATAAAAGTCAAGACACTCAAGGCACTTAGGAAAAATTCTCTAAGTATTACTTACAGACAGCCCAAGGTAGAGAACAACCGATAGATTCATGGTACAGATAACTGAGTTGCACTGACTCAAAAATATGACACCACCTATATTGTGGCAACCAGAGAGCTACAAGAATTGTCCTCTGCTTCCTCCTTATATTCATTTTCATCCACTTGCACCTATGTGGCAACAAGGTTACATATATTGTTACATATATTGCTATCCTTAAGGTCTAAAGTCTGACTAGCTAATACACTCATCTCTTCCTTTAAGACACATGATCACCAGAATGTTTGCTTGTCTACTTTTTGTCACCTAGGGCTTAAAATTCACTTTATCCTAAGGGCACATTGGATACGCACTCCTACGCAAAGGTATTAAGTTTCTTATGTCCGTCTAGCGCACACTCACCTCTAGTGATTGTCTGGGTCACTAGAGGTGAGACGTTGTGTTTTCATTAGCAAGCTATTAATCCCAGCATTGTCTTAGTTCTCTGCTGTCATCTATACCCATTCCTGCACTTACACCTTTGTCATAGTTGTGAACAAGGCAGTCATTATCCTGAGGAATGTGAGGAACTCTGTTTTGGGTGGCATGTGCTGTGGGTGGCAGGGCATTGTGAGGGGCAGTGCTAGGGGTGATGCTATAGGTGGGGGCATCACAGCTACAACAGAAGGGTTTGATGTCACCTTGTGTAGGTTTTGGTAGGTGGTGCTGGATACTGTCTGAGTATGAATTGTTGCTGTGGAAGAGATTGTATGTTGTATTGATTGGCTCTGTGTTTTGGGTTGTTCAGCTAGTGGGAGAGTTCATTGAGTCACCCAACTGCACCAGGAGTACCACACCAAAAATAGAGATACTGTGCATTATTATGTTTACCATTTATATGTAATTTAAATGTATAACATTTATTATCATGTCACTGTCAGTGCCGTTTTTTACTATCCACCTTTTCTGTTTACCATTTTAGGTAAGGTCCTTTCTAGTTCTTCCATGATAGGACCTATTGTGAAGAGAGGGAAAATTGAATATCAAAGAAGGAATGAATGGGTAGAAACATTGTTTTATCATGACCTGTTATTGGAGGAGGAATACCAGCCTCAACACACACACACAGGTGTTTTATCATGACCTGTCATTGCAGGAGGAGGAATACCAGCCTCAACACACACACAGGCACTAGTGCTGCAAGAGGCACTGCACCACATCCCCAACCCAGCCTCAGATTGTATGGTGCGGAACGTGGCCTCCCGTCTTGCCCAGTCCCTCCACGACCAGGTCACTATCACCTCCTGCCTCTGGGCACAATTTGTAAGATCTTGGGGAATCATGTACTGGTGATGAAACTGTTTAGACTAATAATTAATCTTTTTGGGGTTTGTAAGATTTAAAAATGGCATCATAGATTGTCTGCTTGGATTTTTTCTAAGATTGTGATAGACATCTGATATTAATGAGGTGATGGTTTTGCTCTCAAAATTTTGGATTGATTTATCTGCATGGCCTTGAGGGTAAGAATGAATTAAATGTTATTTTTTAAAGTGTTGTGGTACTTCTTTACTTACAAGTGTGCTACGGTAATGATGTGCTATATATTGAAATACTTGTTTTTTCTGTTGGCATTTTGTTTAAAGCCTTACTGATTGTGAAATTAAGGATAATTATGGTATTAAGTTTTCTTCGGATTTGTTTACTAGTCAGTTGTGTGTAGATGTCACTCGTTACATAACTCCCTCAGTATTGAAAAATGTCTTATTATTTTATTTGATGGCAGTGATGTTTACTGAGAAAGAGGCAGGAGGCAACCTTTTCTTCCACAAATTATTAAATGATCTTTTGTAGTACAACTGGTAACATTACTTGAAATTCATGCAGCAAAAGGAAAAAGGATTCATATGCTTGGAAGTTTGGTTGTTTCCTAGAATTGCATGTTTTCTCAAATTGCCCCTCACTTTTTTTTACCTATATGAATCTATTTTATGCAGTTTGTGTGTGCATGTGTGCAGTCAACTCTATTTTGTATCTCCGTTTCATCTGTCAGTCATTTTCTTGTTAGTACAATTAGTTTTGTGTTAGTAAAGTTATATAACTATAATGCTAGGGATTCCAAATCTTATTTTGATTAAATTAACTGAATGATATTGCAAAGACATTCAGGTGTGCATGGCAATTTGCTTTCATTTCCAGGTAACAGGTGTTGTTCCAGACATGAGTGTTGTCCGAGCCATCCTCAAAATTACTTGGGCATCAGCATCAGGCCAAGTCCACTTAATCACCTCCTCTTTAGATGAAATTGAAAAAGCCACTGAGAGGCCACCCACAAAACCCCCAGACCCAGAAGACCTTCAGGGTGAGTCCTCATAACTGTTACTGGATCAGTATTTATTATTATTATGATATTTTTACTGCTTGACTACTTTTATCTTTTGTGTGTGTGGTTTGTGTCTAGCATCTTTGAGGAAGGAAATGCAAGCATTTGTTATTGATTTTCCAGTGTGTCGTGAAGGTCTGGAGACATTGTCTGTAGTGTTGGCCCTTTATCCTCCTGCCCTGGAGACCCTAACCAAGGACAGCCAATTCCACAAGCTTGTGATGGGTCTGGTGCTAGTGGGTGGGGAGCGCAGTATTCGACAGTGTGCAGTGGAACAGTTGTTACTCATGGCAACAAAGTGTTCCAATTCCCCACACACCCTTGTTGTCTTCATTGTCATGCTCTTCAATGTGTTGAATGGCGTGAATGGCGAGTATTCTAAGGAGTATTTCCAGGTATGTATTCGTAAGGTTTGAATTGTTTGTTGATAATGTTGTACAACCTTATGGAGACAGTATGGTCACTGTTGTGCAATACTTGTGCTCTGATCCCATCTGTTTTAGCAAAAGAATTTTCTGAGAAGCCTGATTTTAATGAAACTTGCATCACTTCAGTTGCTGTGTGGACTGTTAAACTGGGCCTGTATGTCAAACGTGGCTGTGACGGGTGTTGATCGCCTTCTGGCAGCTGAGGTGGAGTGGCTTAAGAATGTGCGGGCCAGTGTATCTCAAATGGCTCAGGGTGGCCCAGAGCCACCTGTGGATGAGACGCTCCTGGAGGGCCATTTGTGTGTCACACGGGAGCTGGTGGCCTTCCTCCCTCCTGAAAAGAAATATGAAATTGGCGGTGACCCCTCCAAAATGATATTTCTTATCAGGGTATGTAGTAAGCTTTGGTTTATTATCTATCTCTCTGATGCTGACAACCCTAAGTGTCTACCAGGCTGACATCTGAGAATGGGAATGGGCAGTTTACATTTCATTAAAATTCTTGTTTAAAGTGGGTATTGTGAGTTTTGATTTGTTTAGCAGTAATGTAATTGATATGTGTTATTAAACTTTGCCCATCCTTATTTAAACTTCATTTGCTCCTCATAAATATTGATTGTACATTTTTTGTAATTTGTTGGCTACTGCTCTATAATTGTATAGACTGAATACATAAACATAAAATGTAAAATATAATTGTCTTCTTTTCAGGAACTTGTAGAAGACTTTATATTCCCTTTTTCTAAGGTGTACCTTCAATTAGAGCATGCGTCTGAGATGCCTGCTGAGCAGGTGAGATACTGAAAACCTGTTGTTATATGCCATTCCTATACTTTGTCACTAGTGTCATGATATTTTGTGGGTGTTACTGTAGATTTAGAACTAAATATCTGTTGTCTCCAGTGAAAAGACTACAATCAGGAATAATATATTTCTAACTTATGATTCAATTTTCCTTGCAGGCCATACCAGTGTGCTCAACTCAACCAACTGTGATAGCAGCTTATGAACTCCTAGTCACTCTCTGTACAGGCTGTGTCCCCAACCTCAAACTCCTGGCAGAAATGCTCACTAACATGTATTATTCTGGTAAGTACATGCCTATTCAGTAGCTTTCTTCCATTTCTCTGCACTCTTATCTTCAGAGGATGTTGTCTTCCTTCTGTCTTAGCAAATGTTTTGTCCCATTAACCCTTTTCCTTACTGAGCAAGGAAATCTGATACAGTGTATAACAAGGAAAAAATTATATAACTTAATTTTGTAGTATACGTACAACACTTTTCATTAATTCACACATTTTTCCAAGGATCACAAATACAAAGTGAAATATCAAAGCAAAGTAATGTGAGGTTCCTTCTGCTTATTTTTTGTGGGATAGAGTTCCAAGGAGAAGGGATTCCCATTCCTGCCCTCATTTCCCTCTTTAAGCACTCAAAGATGTACTATATACCTATTTCTTAGAGATGATTGGGAAATGTCATTCATTGTCTTATTACAGTGATATTTATGGAAAATAATCATCATAAAGTGAAGGTAAGGTATACACATAGAAAGTGAAGGAAGAAGAAGGAGCAAGGAATGAGGAATTTTGATAGCTACTCTGCATGTCACATTAGAATGTGACCTTAAAAGGGAAAGTCTTGATACAGTGGTTGGATTAGTAGCAGGCTAAAATATGGGTGTCTTTTGTTATTAATTTTCACGTAAGTATGTGCGTTCTTGTATTATGTCTTGATGATAGTCATAATGCTTTATGACCAATTAAAGACTTTGTGCCATTAGTGAAGATAACAGAGGTGACTCTCTCTCTAACCAGATTGTGACGAGAGCATTGGGGAATGGGAGTACCTGCCCCCAGTTGGTCCAAGGCCCTTCAAAGGTTTTGTGGGGCTTAAAAATGCGGGTGCCACTTGTTACATGAACTCTGTCCTGCAGCAGCTGTATATGATTCGGCAGATCAGGTAAGCACTGGAAGCTGCTGTGGATAATTTTTGCAGGGATTTTGTGCTTATTGTATGTATAATGCTAAATGTTTTGAGAATTTGGGTTTTTCTTAGGGTTAGAACACTAAAATTTGGATATTCTGTAAGTTTGGTTGTGTATGGTATGATATATGAAAAATATTAATACAATCATGTCACTGGTAGCACAGGAATTCTGTTCTGTTATCAGCCCATGTTAGGTGCTATCTGTGTAAGAACAAGTTGACCAGTGTCCTACTTTTAGGTGGAACAGTCCTGGCTTTTCAATGTCTGTCCTGTTTATAATAAGATATCCTTCTTTTTATGTTTTCCAGTTTTTGTGTGATCTGCCCACTTCCTATGGAGAACTGATAAACTTTACTATTACTATTTCACTAGCTGTTCTTTAACTTTGCGGTGTATCTGACCCATACCCTCACAATTATAATACAGGTTTGAAGCATGTGTCATAGTCACTGGGCTGGTGGTCTTTGTGCAAGGCATTTGCTGTGTGTTATCATCATACACTAGAAAGGAAAGCATAGACAGTGTTAGATTAGAATTCACACACACACACACACACACACACACACACACACACACACACACACACACACACACACACACACACACACACACACACACACACACACACACACACACACACACACACACACACACACACACACACACACACTGGAACACTGGAAACCGAAATGAAGGAAATGAAGGATAGATTTGACAAGATGGAGAAGATAGTTGAAACTTTGATCACTGAGAAGGGGGTGTGGAAAGGTGCATATGATGATCTACATAAAAAACTAACATTATATGAAAAGAAATCAATGGAATATGAAGGCAAAGTGGAAGAGTTAAACATAAAACAGGAAAATTGGAAGAAAGAGCAAGAGGAAGAAAAGGTCGAATTTAGGCAAATTGTGGAGGAACAAACCAAGGCAAATGACACAAAGCTAACAAAAAAAGTTGTTAAGTTATAAAACAGAAAGAAAACTTGGTGAGACACTGTGGATAAGAAGAAAACTGTTGTTGTATTTGGCCTGAAGGAAGAGTGTACACCTCGGTGGACTGAAAGAAAAAAGAAGGAAAAGAGATGTGTGGAAAAATTAGTGGAGACATTACAAGAAGAAAAGAGCTGACTGGAGAGATCGAAGAAATTGAAAGATTGGGTAGATATGTTAAGGGTGGACAGCGTCCTTTGAAAATAAGGTTTAGGTCACAAGTGCTAGCTGAAGAAACACTTGAGTAAATCCTGGAAACTGGCCAAGGTGGAAGAATACAAATGAGTGTGGATAAAAAAAAAGATAGAAACAGAGAAGAAAGAGATACTATAAATGAACTAAGAAAAGAAGCAAATAAAAAAAAAAAACGGAAAACTATCAGAGGTGGAGAAAAAAAGTTCTTTTAGAGGGTCATGAACATGAGATTGAGAAAGTTGTATAGAAGGGAAGTAAATGCAGAAGGGGAAGACTAAGAGTAGTATACATGAACTTAAATGGACTAATGTTGGCTGTGTTGGAACTAGAAGACTATTTAAAAGAGGAGAAACCAGACATCATGGGAATCGTTGGAACTAAATTGGCAAGTGAAGGGGATATATTAAATATTGGTGAAGGAAAATACAACCTCTGGAAGAAAAATAGAAAGAATAAACGGGGAGGAGGTGTGATTCTTCTAGTTAGGAAGGATTTATTAGTGGAATCTGTCACATATGGGGTGGAGGAGGCAGAAATATTGAAAACAAGCTTAAGACAGAATATGGGAAGATACCATAACATTGTGGTGACTTATGTTCCCCCCTATTCCAACTCTTGGGGAGAGGATGAATATAAGAAAATGCTTGAGGACACAAGGACATATTTGGCAGAGCTGCTTGAGGAAAATGACGGTATACTCATGATGGGGGGACTTTAACTGTAAAGAGGTATCTTGGGAGAATTGGACTACAGAAGGCAGTGAGTCATCATGGGGGAACAAGCTACTAGACCTGGCTTTTGAAAATTTCCAGACAAAGTGGGTTACAGATGACAAGATTTAGGGGAAATGAAGCACCTTCAAGGCTCAATCTAATTTTCACCAAGGAACAAGAAATAGTAGAAGACCTTAAATACATAAACCCAATAGGAAAAAGTGATTATGTGCTGATTCAGTTCACAGTTATGGATAATAACCTCACTATAAGAAAAGAGGACCACAGAAGAGAATGGTTAAACTGTAGCAAGACTAACTTTGAACAACTTGGGAAGTATTTCAGTGAAGTGAATTGGAACATAGTTATTCAGAAAGAGGACATAGAGGAAAAGTGGACAGCTTTCCTGGACATTTATAATAAGGTAGTAGAGAAATGGGTACCCAAAAGATCAACAGAGAACCTTTTCAAAAAGGATTGGTACAACAGATGTGCAACAGCTAGATTGGAGAGAGAAAAAGCATGGAACAAGTGGAAGAAAAACAAGAGACTGGACCTGTGGAACAATTTTATATGGAAGAGGAACGAATATGTCAAAACTCACAGAGATGAGCAGAAAAATTTTGAAAAGAATGTTGTGGAGAAATGTGAAGACCAACCAAAATTACTTTATAAATTCATCAATGAAAAATTAAAGTGTAAAGATGAAATAAGCACGGTAAAAACTGGAGAAGTGGAGAAGTGGAAGACCCAAAAGAGGTGGCTGAAGTGTTTAACAGATACTTCCACTCTGTTTTTACTGAGGAAAGTGATTTCAGAGGTGAGAGGACAGCGTTAGAAAAAGGGACCAACCTAAAGGAGATTAAAACATCTGTAGAAGAAGTAAAGAATATGTTGGAAGACCTGGATGTAAGGAAAGCAGTGGGTCCTGATGGTGTATCGAGTTGGATTTTAAAAGAATGTGGCTCACAATTAGTCTCAGTGCTGCACAATATAATTAGCACCACCCTAGTAAAAGGTAGAGTACTCATAGATTGAAAGCGGATGGATATTACCCCAATTCACAAGACTGGAAGTAAAGAAGATCCATTAAATTATAGCCCTGTATCGCTCACAAGTGTGGTGGTGAAGATTTGTGAAAAGATCATCAAGAACAGATGAGTGAAATACTTAGAAGACAAGGTGATAACAGAGAAACAGTTTGGCTTCAGAAAAGGAAGATCTTGTGTTACGAATTTGATAAGTTTCTACTCAAGAGTAATATAGTGCAAGAGAGAGAGGGATGGGCTGACTGCATATACATAGATCTGAGAAAAGCATTTGATAAAGTTCCGCACAGAAGACTAATATGGAAATTGGAAAAAAATTGGAGGACTCAGTGGATCACTGTTAAAGTGGATAACTAACTTTTTGACAAACAGAGAAATGAGGACAGTAATTAAAGGCAGCAGGTCGAACTGGAGAATGGTAATAATTGGAGTCCTGCAAGGTTTGGTACTTGCACCTATTATGTTCACTGTTTATGTAAATGATATGACAGGTGTAGAAAGTTACATAAATCTTTTTGCTGATGATGCTAAGATTATGAGGAAAATAACAAATGAAGAGGACTGCAGTGCTTTAAATCAGGACTTAATTAAGATAAATGAATGGTCATTGAGGTGGAACATGGAGTTTAATGCTAAAAAATGTAGTGTGATGAGGTTTGGAAAAAGTGTGAGAAGACCAGTTGGCAACTATTACTTAGGGAATGAGGAAATCTCTATAAGATCAGAAGAAAAAGACCTAGGAGTAATTATTACTGATAATTTGTCATTTGGGAAGTACATAAACAAAATTATAGGAGAAACATATAATCTGCTGAGAAACATCAAGATAGCATTCTCCTATATTGATGAAGATATGATAAAAAAAAAACTGATAACAATGATGATTGGAGTATGCAGCATTAGTGTGGTCGCCAAGTTTGAAAAGGATACAAAAAAGTTAGAAAGGATCCAGAGAGCTGCAACTAAAATCCCTGCAAGCTTAAGAGAGTATAATTATGAGGAAAGGTTGAAGAGATTGGGCCTGACTACACTAGAAAAGTAGGGAAAGAGGTGATTTGATAGCAATATATAGAATATTGGAAGGAATGAAAAAGTTGGACAGAGAAAATCTCATGATAACAGATACAAGAGACACAAGAGGACATGGAAGGAAATTGAAAAGAAGTGTTTGCAGAAGAGACATCAAGAAACAGAAGTATAACAGTGTGGAATGAACTTAAGGATAAAACTGTGTGCAAAAACAATTCATAAATTTAAAGAAAGTCTAGATAAAAGTCGATATATAGACAGGATGGCATGAGCCTAGTGTGGCTCTTGTCCTGTATTTCATAACTAGGTACACACACACACACACACACACACACACACACACACACACACACACACACACACACACACACACACACACACACACACTGTGCAGTCCTGTGTCCAATAAAAATAGTAAAGTAAGATAGAAAGTGAGGTGAAAAATTAATTATTGAAAGGGAAATTTTGGAGGATCAGTGAGTTTTCCTAAATGCAAACAAAACACCTTACTCACAAATCAAGATGACAAGGGTTCAGTGATGATGAGCAGAATGTGGACAGACTTTAATAGGAGATTGTGGAAAGTAGAGGAGGATTAGAGATGAGAGATCTGACTGGAGTAATGTGAAACTGGAAATTAAAGATGAATGATGAAGATATGAAGAGTATTTTGAGAGAATTGAGGGATATCAAGCAGTGAGAGGAAGAGAGAGAAAATGGAAAAAAGAGATTAAGAGAAGAGGTACAAAAAGTTATTATTATGGCTTTAAAGAGAGAAAATGAGGATCTTAAGAATAGACTGGGGAAGGAAAATAAACAGTGAGGATATCAAGAGAGATAAAGTGCAAGATATGATGAAATGGGAGGTCCATAGTTGGAAGGAAGAGAGAAAAACTGAAGATTAATATGAAGGAAATATGAGACAACAAAAGGAGGAGCATGATAAGCAGATTGAAAAAAGTAGTGGTTAGGATAATAAAGGAAAAAGAGGAAATAGTAAGGGATACAGTACATAAGATGTGTGTTGTGATATTTGGAGATAAAGGAAAGAAATTATCCATTAAGACTATGAGAGAAGAAGAACTTAAGAGAGCAAAGTGATAGTGAGTGAGGGAGGAAAGAAAATAATGGAGCAAATAGAAGTTCAGGGGCTTGGCAAGTATGCTGAAAATGGAATAATGCCTCTAAAAATTAGATTTAGTACACAGCAGCAGAAACTGTAATGGCAGGGACATGGAAACTGTCAAAGACAGAAGACATGAAAAATATATGGAAAACAAGAGATTTAAATGAGAATGAGAGGAAAAGTTTGAAAGAGATGAGAGATAAAGGAGAGGCAAGGTGTCTCCTCTCATGAATGCATCCCTGTCCTTAGGAAAACCTAATGGGGATATGGCTGTCTCCAGCCAAGATAAAACAGACCTCTTCACCTGCCAGTTCACTGAAAAAAATGACAACTCCACAGCCAGACAAACAATTGCCTGCCCTCCCCTGCCTTACTGCCTCGAGACTGGAGGGTGTTGCCATCTCTGAGGAAACCATCAGAAGACACCTGAGGGATGTTAACACCAGGAAGGCCCCTGGTCCTGATGGCATGTCCCCACATCTCAAAAAGTGTGCTGTTGAGCTCGCTGGCCCTCTCGCACAAATTTTTTGCTGCTGTTTTCAGCGGGGGTCTGGCCATCACTATGGAAGGAGGCGCAAGTCACACCCGTGCATAAAAAGAAGTTGAGGTCTGAGCCAGGTAACTACTGGCCAATCTCACTCCTCTCCGTACTCAGTAAGATCTTTGAGAGGATTATAAGCAAGCAACTCACCAAATACCTCAAGCAGCACCACCTGCTGTCGCCAAAGCAGTCTGGCTTCAGAAAAGGCTGCTCCACCTCAAACCTCCTTCTCCTTTCTAAGGCCTGGCATGACGCCCTCAACACTGGCCGTCCCTCCCTGGTGATTGCCCTCAACATAGCTGGAGCCTTCAACTGTGTGTGGCATTGAGGCCTGGTAATGAAGCTCGAGCAGCTAGGTGTCGCTGGGGAGCTACTCCACGTGTTTTCCAGCCACCTCACAGGCAGGAGTCTCTGGATGGTGATGGACAGACATATCTCAGCCAGCTACCCAGTACAGGCCTCTGTTCCACAAGGGTCAGTCCTGGGACCTACACTGTGGAACATCTACCTGAATGACATCCTACAGGGCACCCCCACAACCTGTGCCTACACTGACGACTGTACTCTCTCTCTCTCTGTCTTACTCAAGGGATAAAGTACAGGACGTGATAACCTCCGTCAACAGACAACTGGATGACGTGATGGCCTGGGGAGAGAGGTGGTAAGTCAAGTTTGCCCCTAACAAAACCCAGGCCATGGTAATATCATGTGCCGGGGAGGACGTGGACCAGCTGCGTGGAAGGCTGAGGCTCAGGGAAGATGTCATTCCTCTACTGGACAGCATTGACATCCTCGGCGTGGAGATTGACTCTCGGCTGCGCTTTGACAAGCACCTCGAGAAGGTGGCCTGAAATGCCTCTTTGAAGTTGACACTGCTGTGCCGAATGAAACACCTCCTCTCCCCTGATGACCTGCTGACCCTGTAGAAGGCCCAAGTCAGACCTGTCATGGAGTACACCCCCTTCACCTGGATGTCAAGCACCCACTGTCACCTCAGCCTGCTGGATAAGGTACAAAGGTGGACAGAATGCCTTATCCAAGGAGGGGACCAGCAGAGACCACTCCAGCAACCTTGGCAACAGCAGCAGCAGCAGCGGACACAACAGATTGGCGCAGCAGCTCCAGCGTTGGACTGCTTGGAGCACTGCAGGAGATTCGCTGCCCTGATGGTGCTACACAAAGCACAGGTCCAGCACGTGCCACACCTGGCGGACCTGTGGGCCACCTGGAGGAGCTCTGAGCAATGCATGAGGATGGTGCTGAGCAACGACTCACTCTTGGAGGTCCCAAGGTCCTACTCCACCACCCACCAGTGCGCCTTCACTACCACAATGGCCAGGCTGTGGAATGCTTTCATCACTGCTGTGGACATCAGGCTAATGTCCACCCAGCAGGCAAAGGTTGCCACCCGCAGATGGCTACAGCAGCAGCCACCTTGACGTTGAAGTTTTGTTGTGTACAGTGTGCAGTTTATAGTCTGTAGTATGTGTAAATATGTGGACAGTAGCTTTAAGATAGTTTGTCACACGATAGTGTAAACTTTAGATACTTTTTTTTTTTTTTTTTTTTTTTTTTTTTTTTTTTTATGTAGGAAGGATACTGGCCAAGGGCAACAAAAATCTAATAAAAAAAAATGCCCACTGAAATGCCAGTCCCATAAAAGGGTCAAAGCAGTGGTCAAAAATTGGTGGATAAGTGTCTTGAAACCTCCCTCTTGAAGGAATTCAAGTCATAGGAAGGTGGAAATACAGAAGAAGGCAGGGAGTTCCAGAGTTTACCAGAGAAAGGGATGAATGATTGAGAATACTGGTTAACTCTTGCGTTAGAGAGGTGGACAGAATAGGGGTGAGAGAAAGAAGAAAGTCTTGTGCAGCGAGGCTGCGGAAGGAGGGGAGGCATGCAGTTAGCAAGATCAGAAGAGCAGTTGGCATGAAAATAGCGGTAGAAGACAGCTAGATATGCAACATTGCGGCGGTGAGAGAGGGGCTGAAGACAGTCAGTTAGAGGAGAGGAGTTGATGAGACGAAAAGTTTTTGATTCCACCCTGTCTAGAAGAGCAGTATGAGTGGAACCCCCCCAGACATGTGAAGCATACTCCATACATGGATGGATAAGGCCCTTGTACAGAGTTAGCAGCTGGGGGGGTGAGAAAAACTGGCAGAGACGTCTCAGAACACCTAACTTCATAGAAGCTGTTTTAGCTAGAGATGAGATGTGAAGTTTCCAGTTCAGATTATAAGTAAAGGACAGACCGAGGATGTTCAGTGTAGAAGAGGGGGACAGTTGAGTGTCATTGAAGAAGAGGGGATAGTTGTCTGGAAGATTGTGTCAAGTTGATAGATGGAGGAATTGAGTTTTTGAGGCATTGAACAATACCAAGTTTGCTCTGCCCCAATCAGAAATTTTAGAAAGATCAGAAGTCAGGCGTTCTGTGGCTTCCCTGTGTGATATGTTTACCTCCTGAAGGGTTGGACGTCTATGAAAAGACGTGGAAAAGTGCAGGGTGGTATCATCAGCATAGGAGTGGATAGGACAAGAAGTTTGGTTTACAAGATCATTAATGAATAATAAGAAGAGAGGGTGACAGGACAGAACCCTGAGGAACACCACTGTTAATAGATTTAGGAGAAGAACAGTGACCGTCTACCACAGCAGCAATAGAACGGTCAGAAAGGAAACTTGAGATGAAGTTACAGAGAGAAGGATAGAAACCGTAGGAGGGTAGTTTTGAAATCAAAGCTTTGTGCCAGACTCTATCAAAGGCTTTTGATATGTCCAAGGCAACAGCAAAAGTTTCACCAAAGTCTCTAAAAGAGGATGACCAAGACTCAGTAAGGAAAGCCAGAAGATCACCAGTAGAGCGGCCTTGACGGAACCCATACTGGCGATCAGATAGAAGGTTGTGAAGTGATAGATGTTTAAGAATCTTCCTGTTGAGGATAGATTCAAAAACTTTAGATAAGCAGGAAATTAAAGCAATAGGACGGTAGTTTGAGGGATTAGAGCGGTCACCCTTTTTAGGAACAGGTTGAATGTAGGCAAACTTCCAGCAGGAAGGAAAGGTAGATGTTGACAGACAGAGCTGAAAGAGTTTGACTAGGCAAGGTGCAAGCACGGAGGCACAGTTTTGGAGAACAATAGGAGGGACCCCATCAGGTCCATAAGCCTTCCGAGGGTTTAGGCCAGCGAGGGCATGGAAAACATCATTGCGAAGAATTTTAATACGTGGCATGAAGTAGTCAGAGGGTGGAGGAGAGGGAGGAACAAGCCCAGAATCGTCCAAGGTAGAGTTTTTAGCAAAGGTTTGAGCAAAGAGTTCAGCTTTAGAAATAGATGTGATAGCAGTGGTGCCATCTGGTTGAAGTAGAGGAGGGAAAGAAGAAGAAACAAAGTTATTGGAGATATTTTTGGCTAGATGCCAGAAATCACGATGGGAGTTAGATCTTGAAAGGTTTTGACATTTTCTGTTAATGAAGGAGTTTTTGGCTAGTTGGAGAACAGACTTGGCATGGTTCCGGGCAGAAATATAAAGTGCATGAGATTCTGGTGATGGAAGGCTTAAGTACCTTTTGTGGGCCACCTCTCTATCATGTATAGCACGAGAAGAAGCTGTGTTAAACCAAGGTTTGGAAGGTTTAGGACGAGAAAAAGAGTGAGGAATGTACACCTCCATGCCAGACACTATCACCTCTGTTATGCGCTCAGCACACAAAGACGGGTCTCTGACACGGAAGCAGTAGTCATTCCAAGGAAAATCAGCAAAATACCTCCTCAGGTCCCCCCAACTAGCAGAGGCAAAACGCCAGAGGAACCTTCGCTTAGGGGGATCCTGAGGAGGGATTGGAGTGATAGGACAAGATAAAGATATGAGATTGTGATCGGAGGAGCCCAACGGAGAAGAAAGGGTGACAGCATAAGCAGAAGGATTAGAGGTCAGGAAAAGGTCAAGAATGTTGGGCGTATCTCCAAGACGGTCAGGAATACGAGTAGGGTGTTGCATCAATTGCTCTAGGTCATGGAGGATAGCAATGTTGTAAGCTAGTTCACCAGGATGGTCAGTGAAGGGAGAGGAAAGCCAAAGCTGGTGGTGAACATTGAAGTCTCCAAGAATGGAGATCTCTGCAAAAAGGGACTAATATGTCCTCCTTAATTATATCACTGTACTTACTGCAAATGTTTAAATAAAAAAAAAAATTTAAAGCAAGAATTGAAGAAAGGACACAGGATCAAGTGAAAGAATTTTTGTGGAAAATTGTAGATTTAAAGATAAGAAAGTGGTTGAAGAATGCCAGGGAAGAGGAGCAACAATAGAGAGGGAATATAGTAAGATTGGGAAGAAATATAATATATTGAAAGTTATGTACACAAATATAGATGATCTTGCATCCGGTATAATGGAACTAACAAATATTTTAAGGAATGACAAGCTAAATATTGTATGTTTAACAGACTAAATTAAAAGAGGAAATGCAGATAAAATTTGCAGAGGAAGAATACAACATTTATAGGAGAGAGAGAAAAGATAAAGGTGGGAGAGGAGTGTTAATATTGGTGAAGAATGACATCTTTGTTGAAGAAGTGGAATATGGTGATGGGATGGCAGAAGTTTTGAGTATTGTAGTTAAAGATGGCAAAAGGAAAAAGAGGAGGATTATTGTCACATATATGCTATCCAAGATAAATACATGGAAGACAAAATAAATATAAGGAGATGCAAGAAGTATGGAAATGCTTGAATAATATGATCAGAAAAACAAATAAGGTGTTGCTTGTAGGTGACTTTAATTGCAAGAATGTAAATTGGAAGAAGTTAGAGCTAGGGGAGGGTGTGAACTTGTGCAGTGAAAAGATAATGCAATTAACAATGGTGAATACTTTAGAGCAGTGGGTAGATGAAGATACAAGATGCAGAGGAGAAGAGCAGCCTTCAATGCTTGACCCAGTGCTCACCAGAAAGCTGGAACCCAGTATCTGCTCCATTAGGAAAGTGATCATATTTTAGTAGAGGTTAAATTAGAAGGGATAAAAAAGCAAAGGATTGGAAAGAAGAATACAAAAATGTCAGACCAAACTATGCAAAGGAAAATTTTGAAGAATGCATGAAGTAGTTAGAAGGTGGAGGAGAGGAAGGAACAAGCCTTATAGAGTTTTTAGCAAAAGCTTGAGCAGAGTTCAGCTTTAGAGGTAGATGTGGTAGCAGTGGTGCCATCTGGTTGAAATAAAGGAGGGAAAGAAGAAGCAAAGTTATTGGAGATATTTTTTTGGCTAGGTGCCAGAAGTCATGAGGAGAGTTATTTCTTGAAAGGTTTTGATGATTTCAATTGATGGAGTTTTTGGGTATTTGGAGAATAGACTTGGCATGTTTCTGGGCATAAATATAAAGCACATGAGATTTTGGTGATGGAAGGCGGCTGTGTTAAACCAAGGTTTGTAAAGTTTAGGTCGAGAAAAAGAGTGATGAATGTATGCCTCCATGCCAGACACTATCACCTCTGTTATGCACTCAGCACACAGAGACAGGTCTCTGACACAGATGCAGTTGTCATTCCAAGGAAAATCAGCAAATACCTCGTCAGGTTTCCCCAGCTAGCAGAGGCAAAATGCCAGAGGCACCTCCACTTAGGGGATCCTGAGGAGGGAATGGACCAATAGGACAAGATACAGATGTGAGATTGTGATCGGAGGAGCTCAATGGAGAAGATAGGGTAACAGCATAAGCAGAAGGATTAGGGGTTAGGAAAAGGTCAAGAATGTTGGATGTATATCCAAGATGGCTGTGGCTGAAAACATTGGCAACCTCACTGTATGTGAACTGATAGGCAGCAGTGGGCCCATGAGGAGGTATGGTGGTGAGAATGTGAAACAGGTGGCAGAAAGCTTAATTCTGGCAAGAAAACAATGCATGCCATTTCAATTCGCTTAAAATTAAAAATGATTCGCTTTTAATATATTTTGTAGTATTTTGGGTGCTGTTTTAAATTGATAATTTAAATTGATTTCCTTTAAATTGATGTTCTGCTGTATTAGATGCTGAAGAGTATGAACCTGTCATGGTATATCAGGATAAGTGTAGTCTGTTCTGAAACTATCATGGTGTATCAGGATAAGTGAAGTCTGTTGTTGGGCCTTGATGTGTTGAGACTTGGATTACTGTGCATTTTGCAAGTGTAGTTGAAGAGGATTTCTATTGGCAGAGGGATAAGATGGTTTTAAGTTTAATTTTATGAAATTCATTTGAGGATGTATGTGCAGTTGTGGGTGGGAGGGTGTGATATTTTGAATGCATATTTAGAAATTGTTTAAGTAATGTTTTTTTATGAAGAAAAAAAGGTATTTTGAATGCATATTTAGAAATTGTTTAAGTAATGTTTTTTATGAAGAAAAAAAAAAGGTATTTTGAATGCATATTTAGAAATTGTTTAAGTAATGTTTTTTATGAAGAAAAAAAAGGTGACATGTGAATGTGGTAACTACAAAGGTTTATAGAAATTAACAGGAATATATGATTTGGGTATGTTTTCCCTTGGCAGACATGGTGTGTTAGCAGTTGAGGGAGCAGCCACTGACCCTGAAGAAGATTTCAGTGGAGAGGAGAGGATGGAACAAGAGGTTTGTCAAAAGTTAAAATTCTCATTCTTGCTTTACCATGAGGCAGGTCCAACTTTTTGTTAAAGTCTATACTGACCATTTTTCTTTACTTTTATTTTTTCTCTTCTACTGCAGCTATGGACTGTTACCTAATGCTTTTTCTCTTCTGCAGAAAGATTATGCATAGCAGCACCTAACATGTGTACACATTTCACTTATTATTCAAAATATAAAGAAATGGCAATTATAACATCAACCATGGAATCCCCATCTAGGAAGGGGACAAGAAAATCCCCAGGTTGGACTATTTGGTTATCAAACTGATAACCAGTGTCTTGACACCCGCTTCAACTTTTCTTCATTAACGACTGCAACATTTTTTCATTCAGTGGAACATCACCCCTACTCTCTTAACATTATTTTCTTTTCCTCACTGAAACACAGGTGTGTGAGGATGTTAATAATAACCCCTTCTCCATGCCTTCCTACTTTTTCTATTCTCACTTTCAATCCAAGGCTGCATCTTCCATTTACATGTGCAGTGATCTGACTTGCTCTCATATCCATGCTCTTGAATCTTCAGAATTTTTTATTTTCTGGCTTTGACTTCAGAGTCAGTATCAAACTAAACTCTTGAGCTGTATTCCTGTCACAAACTCCATTAAGTGAAAAGTTCTTTGACTAACTTCCAAAGTGGAACACATTCTGACTCTCTACCCTCTCATGGAGATCTCTATTCTTGGAGATGTCATTGTTCACCACCAGCTTTGGCTTTCCTCTCCCTTCAAAGACCAACCTGGTGAACTAGTCTTAAACTTTGTTATCCTCCATGACCTAGAGCAGCTAGTGAAGCATCCTGCTTGTATCTGATCATATTGAAAAAATGTCTAACATTTCTGACCTTTTCCTAATCTCTAATCCTTTTGCTTATTCTGTCACTGTGTCTTCTCTGTTGGGCTCTTCTGATCACAACCTCCTATCTGTATCTTGTCCTATTGCTCCATTTCCTCCTCATTATCCTTAGTGGAGGACTGGTATTTGGCATTTTGCCTTCACTAATTGGGAGTACATGAGGAAGTATTATTCTGATTTTCAATGGAATGACCTTGCTTCAGTGTCAGAGACCCATCTCTGTCTGCAGAGCACATAACAAAAGTAATGGTGTCTGGCATGGAGGCATTCATTTCTCACTTCCTGAACCTTCCAAACCTTTGTTTAACTCAGGCTGTTCACATAATTTACTTGATTGAGAGGTGGCCCACAAATGGTACTTGAGCCTTCCATCTTCCAAAACTCTTGCACTTACATTTCTGCCTGAAATCATGGCAAGACTGTTCTCCAAGTAGCCAAAAAGTTCTTTATCTGTAGAAATGTCAAAAACCTTTCCAAATCTAACTCCTCTTGTGACCTATGGCACTTGGCCAAGAATATCTCCAACAACTTCTCATCTTCATATTTCCCTCCTTCATTTTAACTTGATGGCACCATTACCATCTCATCTATCTCTGAAGCTGAGATCTTCCCTCAAACCTTTGCTAAAAAAAAAAAAAAAGTTCATTCTGGGCTTGTGCCTCTCTCACCTCAACCCTCTGAATCTTTCATGCCTTTTTGTAAGATTCTTCCTAATGATGTTTTCCATGCCCTCGTTTGCCTTATCTCTTGGAAGGCATTTGGACCTGATGGGGTCCTTCCAATGTTCTTCATAGCTCTTTTTTTCCATGCTTATACCTTTCCTGGTCAAACTCTTTGAACTCTGTCAACATCTACTTCTCTGTAATGGAAGTTTTTTTTCACTTTCAGCCTGTTCCAAAAACGAATAAACTTTAAATTACCATCAGCTATAATATCCTGTCTTTTTTAAATTTTTGAATCTACCCTCAACAAGGAGATTCTTAAACATCTAGTCATCTTATAGGGATTTTGGTGAAGCTTTTCTTGTTGTCATAGACATTTCAAAAGTATTTGAGAGTCTGGCACAAAGATTTAATTTCCAAACTACCCTCCTGTGGCTTTTGTCCTCTCTAACTTTGTCTTGAGTTTTCTTTCTGACCATTTTATGTATTGCTAGGTGGTCACTGTTCTCTCAAGTCTATTAACAGTGGTATCCTCAGGGTTCTGTCTTGCCATCCACTTTCCTTTTATTATTCATCAGTGATCTAAGCCAAACTTCTTTTCCTATCCACTCCTATGCTGATGATACCACTCTGCACTTTTCCACATCTTTTCCTAGATGCTGAACTCTTCAAAAGTTAAATGACACACAGGGAAGCCATGGAACACCTGCCTTCTGAGCCCTCAAAAATTTTTGATTGGGGCAGAGCAAGCTTAGCATTGTTCAATGCCTCAAAACCCCAATTCCTCCATCTATCAACTTGACACAACATTCCAAATAACTATCCCCTCTTCTTCAATTATACTGTCTCTCTTCTACAGTCAACATCCTCAGTCTGTCTAAACTGGAAACCACATCTTGTCTCTCACTTAAACAGCTTCTAGGAATTTAGTTATTCTGAGCTATCTCTGTCAGTTTTTCTCTCCTCCCCGGTGTCCATGTATGGAGTACAAGTATTAGTGCTCTTTTGAACAGGGTGGAATCAAAAGCATTTTGTCTTCTCAACCTTCCACTCTCTTCAGCCCCTCTCTTTTCACCAGTGTTACATCTTGCTATCTTCTATTGCTATTTTCACATTGACTGCTCTTCTGATCTTGCAGATTGCATGCCTCCCCTCCTCCCATGGCCTTACTCCACAAGGCTTTTTACTTTCTCTTACCCCTGCTCTGTCCCTCTCCTTAATGCAGGAGTTAAGTAGTATTCTCAAGCTTTTATCCCTTTTACTGATAAACTCTGCTACTCCCTGGCACTTCTGTATTTCCCTATGCTTTTGACTTTAATTATTTCTAGAGGATGGTTTCAAGACCATTGTTCTCAAATTTTGGATAACTTTTTTCACTATATTCTTTGGGACTGACATCTTCTGTGGATTTTCTTTTTTGAATTCTTGTTGTTGTCCTAGGCTTGAGTCTTAAAAAACCTTAATCACTGAGTGTAAAACACTTAAGTCATTTGTTCTTTAGAGCACTATAGAAACCTCAGTTCTTGAACTTACTGTATTTGCCAATGCATTAGATGCACTTTTTTCTTGAGAAAAATCTAATAATTACCTTGCATCTAATGTGGCCATAGTACTGCAGATGCCTAGGCTTCTAAGCCTATGCCTATAGGTGTGGATTTGAAGCAGTAGTACTTTACACACAAATATTGTTACTAATAATAAAATTCTCTCTCTCTCTCTCTCTCTCTCTCTCTCTCTCTCTCTCTCTCTCTCTCTCTCTCTCTCTCTCTCTCTCTCTCTCTCTCTCTCTCTCTCTCTCTCTCTCTCTCTCTCTCTCTCTCTCTCTCTCTCCCCCCCCCCTACCTCCCTCCCCTTCCCTTCCCTTCCCTTCCCTTCCCTTCCCTCCTCTCCCTTCTCTCCTTCCCTCCCCATTCCCTGTCCTCCTCTCCCTTCCCCTCCTTCCCTCCTTTGCCCTTCTCCCCCTTCCCTCTTTCCCTGCCTTCCTCCCTTCTTCCCTCCACATTCCCTCTCTCCATCCATCCACCCTCTCTCTCTCTCCCCCTTCCCTGCCCTCCTCTTCCTTGTCCCTTATTTCTGACAGATAAGGGAGAGGGGAGGTGACATGCAGGGAGGTTTGAGACAAGATGAAAGAGGAAGGGAGAGAAAA
The DNA here is from genome assembly GCF_035594125.1 of Scylla paramamosain. Lineage (NCBI taxonomy): Eukaryota > Metazoa > Arthropoda > Malacostraca > Decapoda > Portunidae > Scylla > Scylla paramamosain. The sequence goes on along the minus strand of NC_087153.1, from coordinate 22,963,533 downwards.
GGAAAAAGGGGAGGACTGGACATAACTGGGGAAGGAGAGTACATTGGGCAAGAAAGTGGAGGAAGGGTGAAGGAAGAGGATAGGGAGAAAGTAGAAAGAATAAATATAAGCAGCAAGAGTGAGGAGTGAGTGAAGACTCAGAGGGAGAGAGGAAGTATTGAGAAATAAATATTCTCTTTTTCTGTCCCCAACCCCTTTTCATTTTTTCTCCATCCATTTCCTTCAGTTTTATGCTCCTTCAATCCATTTTCTTTTGCAATCGGTCTCATTCAACTTAGCAATGCTCAGGATAGAGAGAGAGAGAGAGAGAGAGAGAGAGAGAGAGAGAGAGAGAGAGAGAGAGAGAGAGAGAGAGAGAGAGAATTCTCTCTCTCTCTCTCTCTCTCTCTCTCTCTCTCTCTCTCTCTCTCTCTCTCTCTCTCTCTCTCTCTCTCTCACACACACACACACACACACACACACACACACACACTCACAGTTTTAGATATGATCACATCACACCAGATGTGAAGACATAACATACACTCTTTTAGGGATTTTTGCACCAACTCTTTTCCTATTTATCAATGATCTAAACCAAACTTCTTGTCCTATCAATTCCGATGCTGATGATACCACCCTGCACTTTTCTATGTCTTTTTGTAGAGGTCCAATCCTTCAGGAAGTAAACAGGTCATGCAGGGAACCCACAGAATGCCTGACTTCTGATTTCTTTAATATTTCTGATTAGGGCAGAGCATACTTAGTATTGTTCAATGCCTCAAAAACTCAATTTCTCCATCTATCAACTTGACACAACCTTCCAGATATCTATCCTGTCTTATTCAGTGACACTCAACTGCCCCTCTCTTCTACACTGAACATCCTTGGTCTGCCCTTTACTTATAATCTAAACTGGAAACTTCATATGTCATCACTAGCTCAAGTAGCTTCTATGAAGGTAAGCATTCTGTGTTGTCTCTGCCAGTCTTTCTCAACCACCCCCCTGTTTCAACCTCAGCTACTGACTCTGTACAGGAGCTTTATCCATATATGAAATTTGCTTCACGTGTATAGGGAGTGGCAGGCTTCCACTCACACCACTATTTTAGAGAGAGTGGAATCAAAAGCTTTTCATCTCATCAACTCCTCTCCTCTAACTGACTGTCTTCAACCTCTCTCTCATCACAGCAATGTTGCAGCTCATGCTATCTTCCTGTGGCCTGAACTATCTGCCTGCTTCTCATTTACTCCTTCCTATGATTTAAACTCTTTCAAGATGGAGGTTTCAAGACACTTATCCTCTGTTTTTATCATTCTATCTGACATCTTTATGGAAACTGGCATTAAGTGGGCTTTTCTTTTTATAAAAAAAATTTGTTGCCAATGGCCCTCTTACACACACACACACACACACACACACACACAGTACAATTTTTTTCCATAACTTTATGATGAAATGTAATAAAATTTTTTTCCACAAAACATCCTTGTAAAATAGGGGTGTGTTTTATTTAGAGCTACATTTAATACGCCGACAAATGTGGTAATTTTTTCCTGAGTGCTGTTCAAAATCCGAAATGTTTGAAAACTGAAAATATTTTCTCCATAAGAATCAATGTAAAATGGTTTAATCCATTCCCAGACACCAGTCTACCATATCTTAGTGGCTTATGACAGATGTTCCCACAGCCAAGATGGCTGCTTCATGACATTCCCACCTCACAAATTATTTATCCAGAAAGGATGTATTGAATGAACTTAGTGACACAGTACTCTATCAAAAGATACTGCTTAGACCATGCAGGTATTCTCTACCTAGTGAGAATCCCTTCCCTCTATCTAGTGAGGGAAGCTTTACAGAGTGACAGAGAGGAACAACCCACTTACCACCATAATGAAGGTGATCATAACACTTAGACATCTTGCTGCTGGGAAAAGCTACTGTAAAAATTGAGTTGTGCAATAGTGCATTGGAGGTCATCGAGAGAGGCACAGGTAGCTCGGGATTACTCCAGAGCACTGAAAACTGTTTACATCAAGGCTTTTTCAGTGGGATCACATTTACCTATTTCAAAGATTGAATTACTGTCTTACACTCTGTATCTCTCCAGATATATAAAAATGAAGTAAATATTTATAGAAACTAAATTAGTAATAAATGGTATCTTTTGGTGTGTCTTAATATTTGAAATCAAGTAACTTTGTTTTAGAACCGTATTATGGTACTACAACTGAAGCAGTAATGAGTTCTAAATGTTCAAAAACTGATTTGTTAGAAAATGAAGGTGTTCATTAACTGAAGTTCCACTGTATTAGGGTATGGAGTAAGAATATAGACTGATCATAGTGCAATAAAGAATCTATTCAAATATAAGTCATAGCCACTAAAGTTGCAATGATGAAAGTTGTTTGTGTACTCCTAGCCTAAGGGCCTCTTCTTATTGTTGTGTATGTATATGAGGATGAGGTAATCATATCTTTTTTATGCTTTGAGGAATTTTTTTTTTCTCTCTTTCATCATAAATAACTCAGTTTATTACTCCAACAGACAAATCTTGATGGCAATGAGGAGGACACAATGAGCAGTAGTTCCAATGAGGAGAGCAGAAAAGAGTACCACATAGGAATCCTTAAGCAGGTGCAGGCAATCTTTGCACACCTAGCCTGCTCTAAGCTGCAATACTATGTTCCAAGAGGTCTTTGGAAGCATTTCAAGTAAGTTAAGTTCTCAAATGTACTTACTCTCACTCTCTGGGTTTGTTTCTTGTATAGTCATCCTGTAACATCTGGTAGGATAAGTAACTGAGACACCTGTGAATGTTGAAAGTGTGTTTACCTATTACTATCCATAGAAATTATCTTGGATCCCTATTTCGTAATATAAATAAGAGTAAACCCCATTTGTTTATTTGCAGCTACTTTACATCTGCAGATCTAAAAAATACTTGCTGTACCTTACCTAAGTGCCATATTCCTAAGGATGTTAACAACCATAGCTCTCTCTCTCTCTCTCTCTCTCTCTCTCTCTCTCTCTCTCTCTCTCTCTCTCTCTCTCTCTCTCTCTCTCTCTCTCTCTCTCTCTCTCTCCCTCTCTCCCTCTCTCTCTCTCTCTCCCCTTTGTAATTGAGTTGCATTCATTCTTCCTCCTGTACTTTTCACTAATCTAAGTATTTTAGTCTTGGTCTTCCTCTTGGCTCAGGTTTCTCCAGCATACTTGTCACTGGCAACGGAATATAAGATATTCTTTAAGTGACAGCACTCCCCATTGTCCTATACTGTACATTTAACCCCTGTGTGTACAGATCCTGACAACTTGGTTACAGAAGTATGCAAGAGATATTAATGTGATATTTAAATCCAATAGGTGTGTACCATGATTGTTTTAAGGCATGTGCTTTACTTCTGGGTGCATAGTTATTGCAGTGATGACAGCAGCAGCAGTAGCAGCAGCTCTTATGTTTTATCTCTTTAGTTGAAGCTTCAACTTATTCTAATTAGGGTATACTATCTTTTATTTGATTTGCTGAAAATTAGATATTTTTAGCATTGGATATTACATTCACATAAAAGATCATCTTTGGTAGCAATTAGTGGTAGTGATGACCTATAAGTAACATTGTATAGTATCATAAATTTATTTTCTGAAAATGAAGTAAATTCTGCCTTAATATAAACTAAGGAGCAGTAAGACTTTGCAATATCTGAGGATGATGTTCTTGTGGCATCATTGGGCCATGTTAACCCTGAGGACTTGGCAGTATTTAATGATTATGAAATGCAGCAATAGAAGAAGAATGAGTTGCCTGAGGCAGATTACCAGTGCTATGAAGAAGAGGATGATGATGATGGTAGACTTAGTGATGGTGGTGGTACAATACTCCTGATCTGCAAGCCATGCTTAGCTGAACATCCAACAGCACAAATAAACGTTTCACTGTAAGCACAAGAAATGTAGACATTAGTGGCATTACTGTGAGAATGGTAAGTTTGCAGGGTGATTAGTTTTGAGTGTTTTGCTTATCTAAATTATGGTAAGTTTGCAGGGTTTTGGTTATCTAAATTAGTTTACCCTTTATACAATAATGTCTGTCAGTATCAGTACGTTATGTGACAATACCAACATCAGTGTTATGTTTACACATTGTTACCTTTTAGCAGAGTACTGTATTTCCTTGAGTATAGATCAATTTCATATATAGCTTGACCCTTGTTTTCTGGGCAGGAAATTAGTTACCATACTTTCCACCATATAAGACACATCGGAGGACAAGATGCACCAATAATTTGGCGGGGGATATTTAGAAAAAATAAAATAAGCCTATTTTTCCCTGAACTTCTTAGCCAGCCCATCAATCAGGCTTTGGTCCAAGTTGCAGCTCAAACCAACACAGAAGAGTAGAAAACATACCAGTTTATCAGTGATCATAACTATCGCTGAACGATTATGACTATGATACTACCTTATGTTCCTTTCTGCCTTTCTGTGTTCTTGATGTTCCACTATTGCAGTGTTATTCACTAAGTTTTGCAAGAGAGCCACTTCGGTTAAACACATTGATTGAGAGAGCCGCAGCTACTGCAAGTTAGCGTAACTCAACTAAATTAAGTAGTACTGAGCTGCTAGTGCAATATAGTAAATGAGAAAAATTAGACATGGTAATATTAGCCTGCATATCTTGTTATTAACCCCTTCGTTACCGACTCTATGATCCCGACGTGTACCAACCCCTTCCACCGGACCGAGTTTTTCGAGCGCTTCTCATAATTTCATGTAGGTAGTTAATGTTCATTTCTATGCCCATATTTAATCATCTAAGTATTATTTTTCATGTCTTTTGATAGATTTGGCTCATGGGATGTATACTTTTTCAAATTGTATCCTCATTGTCACCATCACTCTCACATTGGTCATCACTACTTGCCTCACTGTCATTTTCTACCAAATAGTCATCATCTGAATCACTTACGAGGCCTTCTGATTGTGTTGGAATATCGTCTGATCCTTGCAAGTCATCGTCAAGAGTGGTATAACTCTCAGAATCACTGCTGGAGGAAAACAAAGACGCCATGACGCAACGTGTGTCACTGTCAAATCACACTGAGGGGTGGCGGCAATTCACATCACCACCTCCGCCACCACCCGCCAACGTCCTTGAAACACAAGGTGCCAATTAGTCAATTTGTCACTGTCATAAATTAAAACCATACAAACCGAGAAATATGGAGCCCTGGGTATCATTAATAAGCGATGAAGTACGCACGTACTTCATCAGTTCAGCAGCCGAAAATTCACATGAAGTACTATGGTACTTCATCAGTAACGAAGGGGTTAATACCAAAATAAAGACCAAACTTACTTAATGCTGTGATGAGCGGAAGTGTGCTAGCTGCTGCTTAACTCTTGTCATGGAATACTTGTAGTTTGTCACTGCAATCCTTGTAAGACAATCCAGATGTGCATTGGTCAGTTTGTTTCTCTGTTTTTTTCTTCACAATTTTCATTGTTGAAAATGTTGATTCACATGTGTATGTGCTCACAAAAAAGGACATCACCTTTTGCACACACTGCTTCAAAGATGGATAGCCTGTGTCAGGGACCAAGTTCCAGAAGTGGTAGACATCTGCTTTGTGTTTAGCATTCAGGGCTTTAAGGGTGTCATTTGTTTGCAACTCAACAATCTCACATTACACTGCAGCACGATCAGGGCAAAGATCTGTGATAACTGAGGTCAGGGATGACACTGGTACATGGAAGGGGTTTTCAATGAAATTAGAAAAATCCCTGTACTCCATTACATCCAGAAATCTTGATTGAAATTCCTCCCTCAACTCCCTCAGTACTTCCTCAAATGCATCATAGCTGAAACATTGCAAATATTCTGGATCATTTATGATGGCTGTTCTGAGCTTTGGAAAGTGAACAAATTGTCTGTCTGGTATGAATAGTGTTGTAATCTTGTTTTGGAATGCAATGACTACATGCAGCATACTATCTGGATGTTTATTTTGCCCCTGCAACTGTAGATTCAGTGAATTCAGATGACAGGTGATTCAAAAGAGCCATCTTCATTATCCATTCAGGATTCTCCAATTCTGGCTGGCTTTTTTCCTTTTACTTCTAAGGAACTCACAAATTTGAGGGAAGAGACTAAAAAATCGTTCAAGTACTCTGCCACGAGACAACCATCTCACCTGGTTATGCATCACTAAATCACCATGTTCCGTTTCATACTCATCCAACAGTTCGCGAAACTGGCGGTGATTTAGTGCTCGTGAAACAATAAAATTGACCACTTGCACAACCAGCCGCATCACATTTTGCAACTCACAGTTTTTTAGTTTTGCCACAAGTGCTTCCTGGTGTATGATGCAATGAAAAGTGGCAAAGTTGGGTATCTCCTCCCTCTTCCTCATCAAACCGACAACTCCCTTCTCTTTCCCTTTCATGTTAGGAGCACCATCAGTGCACACAGATGCTAGTTCAGGTTATTCTCATGGAAAAAGAATAGAAGTCCACTTAATATATCCTCTCCTCTCGTTTGGCCTTTTAGTAGTAACAAACACAATAGTTCCTCCTGAAACAAGTCTTCTTTGGGAAACCTGGTCTATACACACACTTGAGCAACGTCACACACATCTGTGCTTTCATCCAATGCAATGCAAAAACATGGTGCAGCTGATAAATCTGCAATCAACTGGCTACGAATGTCTTTACCAAGTTCTTTTACCCTTCTCATTACTGATGTGTCTGATAGCTGTAGTCCTCTAATTTGCTTTATGATTTAATCTTTGTTATTAAAGTCAGCGTACATTATTTCAGACGAGGCCAAAAACACTCTTTAATTATCTCTGCGTCTGTAAAGGCCTTCTTATGCTTAGCCAAGATCCATGCAATTTCAAATGATGCCTCTGTCAAATTTTCAGCAGTAGAGGTCGATCTGTGAATCAGTTTTTGCTGTCCTACTAACAAGGCAGTAAGTTGCTCAATTTTATTTTTTCTCAGGCTACTCCCAGGCAGGTACGTCTTATTGAAGTTTGGATGTGTTGTTTTGAGATGACGTTCTAAATTTCTGCGTTTGAAACCAGAGCACACCTTTTGACAAATTAAACATAATGAATTTGCATCATGAAGCTTGAAGGCAAATTCTTCCATCCATTTTTCTTGAAATTTTTTATGTTCATCTTGTATCGCTCGTACCTTTCTCTTTTTGGTTACCTGTCCGTCACAGTCTCCTTGTTGACCACTCGTTTCCCCTCCATCCTCCTTTTCTATTGGTCGGGTCTGGGATGGCTGTTCATCACTATTGCGTTTTTGTTTAACCACAAATCGATCCATCATAACAGACACTACTTGACTGCACTTTGGTTTCAAGTAAAACTAGCCCATCGCAGCTAGCTTCCACAAGCAGCAACAGTTAAGTTGTTACTTTCATATATGTTGCCGCAGTCTAAAATATCTGTTGCCTATTTTCAAACACAAATCTTCAAGAGTAACGAAATACGTCCAGTCTCCCCCGAAAGCTTGAACTCAACTGATTAAGCGAGACCACCGACGCCTAGAGCTAGACGTGTCCCTGATCAGTTTCCCATAGTGGACACATATGATTTCTGTACGACTAGGGTAGGGATGTTAGAATGTTATCTCTTACTGTGACTTCGTCTTCCATCTCACTTCATGAAAATATGTATCTTACTTGAAAAATTATTTTTCCATATATTTTTTTTTTTTTTATTAATTTATATATTTTTCGAGAGCCATGAATTGAGTCATCGCGAGCTGCCAGTGGCTCGCAAGCCGCGCAATGAATGCCACTGCACTATTGGGTGAAGAGTTACAGTGCTCTTACCCAGCTTACTTGAAATGGTAAACAAAACACTCCTGCACATGTGAAAGTCTCTGATCTTGATGCTGCAGGTTATTATGTTTAGTATTATTTTGGTTTGTAATCATTATCTAGTAATCTTTAGCGCAATTTTGATTTGTAATCATTATCTAACAATATATAAACATACATATTTCATTCTGGGTTTGAAAAGTGGTATTTAGGTGTTACTCTAGTACCAGTAACCGTAACCCATAGGCCTACCCAAACCAGGTATAAGATGCAGGGTGATTTTTGGAGCATTTTTTAGGTGGGAAATATGGTATTTATGGTATATTTTGTATATAGTTTGACCATCTATATGGAGAACAGCAGCCTGTAACATCCATCTAACAAAAAATCTATTGATCTTGGAGTGCTGTACTGGTAATAGAATGACAGGTTATAATATCACCACATTTTATAGAAATATGAGCAGTGAGAGAGAGAGAGAGAGAGAGAGAGAGAGAGAGAGAGAGAGAGAGAGAGAGAGAGAGAGAGAGAGAGAGAGAGAGAGAGAGAGAGAGAGAGAGAGAGAGAGAGAGAGAGAGAGAGAGAGAGAGAGAAAGGCAAAGAGGGAGAGAGGGAGAGAAGCAGAAAGGCAGAGAGAAAGGGAGAGAGAAGCATAGAGGCAGAGAGAGAGGGAGAGAGGCAGAGAGAGAGAGAGAGAGAGAGAGAGAGAGAGAGGGGCAGCGAGGGAGGCAGCAAGAGAGGGAGAGGCAACGAATGACAGAGAGAGAGGCAGCGAGAGAGGGAGAGAGAGGCAGCAAGAGTAGGAGAGAGAGAGAGGCAGCGAGAGAGACAGTGAGAGAGGCAGAGAGAGAGAGGCAGAAAGAGAGGCAGAGAGAGAGGCAGTGAGAAACAGAGAGAGGCAGCCAGAGAGAAAGAGGGGGGGGGCAGAGAAAGAGAAAGGCAGAGAGAGAGAAAGGCAGAGAAAGAGAAAGGCAGAGAGAGAGAGAGGGAGAGAGAGAGAGAGGGGAGAGAGAGAGAGAGAGAGAGAGAGAGAGAGAGAGAGAGAGAGAGAGAGAGAGAGAGAGAGAGAGAGAGAGAGAGAGAGATACCTGCTTCTCTTTCCTTGTGCAGTCAGATGATTAAGGTGTTAAATCTTTGTCCACACGTGCACACACACACACACACACACACACACACACACACACACACACACACACACACACACACACACACACACACACACATCTTCTGTACCACTTGTAATACTACTGTATTACCCTACTGTAATACTACTGTATTACCCTACTGTATTACCCTACTGTAACATTATAATATTACAGTAGGGTACATGACAACAAACATGATTCATTCCAATGTAGCGTTGGTTATGGCAATTGAAGAACCTGTGGGAAAAATAAATTGATTCCAGTGGACCAGAAAATAATATATATATATATATATATATATATATATATATATATATATATATATATATATATATATATATATATATATATATATATATATATATATATATATATATATATATATATATATATATATATATATATATATATATATATATATATATATATATATATATATATTAGCTATTTAATTCTTTCTGCATATCATTTATGTAAATCTGAAATATAATCAGTGCTAATACAGATCCTTTTGGTACTCCACTTGTTACCTCATTCCAGCATGAAGTCTTTGATTATTGTCCTTGTTTGGTCTGTCTTTCAAATAGTCTTGCATCCATCATCTTGCATCCATCATATTTTGTCTTTTAATCCTCTTACATTTTCCAGTTTTCACAGTAGGTTCATGTGTGGAACCATTATATATATATATATATATATATATATATATATATATATATATATATATATATATATATATATATATATATATATATAGACAATTGACAATGTTCATGTGTGGAACCTTGTCAATTTTTTTTTTTGTGTGTGTATATATATATATATATATATATATATATATATATATATATATATATATATATATATATATATATATATATATATATATATATATATATATATATATATATATATATATATATATATATATATATATATATATATATATATATATATATATATATATATATTAATTTCTTGCTTTATATATTCTTCTCAATTTCCCTCATTCCACTGTTTCTTCACCTTTTTTCATGCCTTGCCCTTGTCTGTTTTGGCATTTGCACATCTGGCATAATACTAACTATGTCTGTTCATTTTCATTTTGTACATTGGCACAGATTTAAACACTTATACATTGGCATAAATTTAAGCACTCCCTTATTGTACTCATTTCATATTTTGTCTATACATTCATGTCTTTCAAAAGCTTATCCCACTATATTCCTCAATAGATATTTTGAAGTTCTTCAAATTATTTAATCTGCCATTTTTGTATTTTCAATCCTTTGCTTATATCCCTTCTAATTCAACCTTTATTACAACACAATCAGTGTCCTAATGGAGCAGCTACTTCATATTTGGCCTGGATTCCAGCTTTCTGGTAAACAATAGGTCAAGCATTGAAGGCTGCTCTTCTCCATATCTTGTATCTTCATCTACCCACTGCTCTGAAGTATTCACCTTTGCTAATTGCATTGTCTCTTCATTCGACAAATCTGCACCCTCCCCTAGCTCTAACTCCTCCCAATTTACACTCTTGCAATTAAAATTGCTCATAAGCAACACCTTATTTGTTTTTATGATCATATTTTCCAAGCATTTCCATACTTCTTACATCATCTTATGCTCATTTGTCTTTTATGCATTTGTTTTGGATGGTATATATGTGACAATAATCTTTCTCTTTTTCCTTTTGCCATCTTTAACTACAATGACCAAAACTTCTGCCATCCCATTACCATATTCCACTTCTTCAGCAAAGATATCCTTCACCAATATTAACGCTCCTCCCCATCTTTATCTTTTCCATCTCTCCTCGAAATGTTGTATTCTTCCTCTTCAAATTTTATTTTTATTTCCTTTTTTAATCTCCTCTCTGTTAAACATACAATATCTGGCTTGTTATCTCCTAGAATATCCCTTATTTCCAATGTACTTGACACAAGCCATCTATATTTGTATATATCACTTTTAATATATTACATTCCTTCTCAGTCATATTATATTCCCCCTCTATTGTTGCTCCTCTTCCCTGCCATTCTTCAACCACCACTTTCTTATCTTAAAATCCACTATCTTCCATACAAATTCTTTCACTTGATCCTATGTCCTTTTTTTTTCGTTTTTTGCTTTAACTGCTACTCTCATCTCTCTCAATTTATTCCTCTCATCCTCATTTAAATATCTTCTTATCAGTATATTTTTTCATGTCTTCTTTCTTTGACAGTTTCCATATCCTCCCATTACAGTTTCCACTGCCATTTGTGTACTAAATCTGATTTTTAGAGGCTTTACCCTATTTTCATCATACTTGCCAAGCCTCTGAACTTTGTCCATTTACTCCATTATTTCCTCCCCTCCCTCACTCACTACCACTGCTACTATCTCATTTGCTCTCAAGTTCCTCTCTTTTTATTGTAGTCTAAATGGGTAATTTTTTTTCTTTACCACCAAATATCATGACATCTTATGTACTGTACCTTTTACTATTTGCTCTTTTTCCTTTATTATTGTAACCACTTTTTTTTTTTTCAATCTGCTTATGTTCCTCCTTTTGTTGTCTCAATATTTCCTTCATATCAATCTTCTGTTTTCTTCTCTCTTCCTTCCAGGTATGGGTTTTCTGTTTCATATCTTGCACTTTATCTCTCAAGAAATCCTCACTATGTTTATTTTCCTTCTCCAGTCTGTTCTTCAGCTCCTCATTTTCCTTCTTTAAAGCTGTAATCTCTGCCCTATTTTTATTATTCTGATCCACAAGTTTTGTTACCTCTTATAATTTTTTTGTTTTTGCCTTCCCTCTCCTTTTCTTTCTGCTTGATATCCCTCAATTCTCTTAAAATACTACTATCCTCACCATTCATATCTAACTTTCAATTTCTCACTAATCCACTCAGCTCTCATCTCCTCTCTTAACTTTGCATAATCCTCCTCTTCTTTCCACAATCTCCTATTCATTCTGCCCACATTCTGCTCCTCTTCACTGAATCCAGGGAAATCAGTTGGGCTGCCTTGAAAAGAAGATGGCCCTTGTACCACCTTAATCTTGACTCCTGAGTGAGGTGTTTTGTTTACATTTAGGAAAAAACTTGCTGCTCAAAAATTTTCCTTCCAATATATATATATATATATTATATATATATATATATATATATATATATAATATATATATATATATATATATATATATATATATATATATATATATATATATATATATATATATATATTTTTTTTTACCACACTCATTCCCTTACTTTATTATCTATACTGGAGACAGGACTGAGCAGTTTTTAACCCTCTACATTACAATCTAAGTGCTGGTACTAGCTGGAGCTGAGACAGACACATCCACCCATCACAACAGCTGTTTTGTGTGTGTGTGTGTGTGTGTGTGTGTGTGTGTGTGTGTGTGTGTGTGTGTGTGTGTGTGTGTGTGTATGTAGACTTGCAGCCTACAGACTCTAAGCCCCAGAAAGCACAAAAATTGACCACTTTCTTTTCCCCCAGCCAGCTCTTCCTCCTTTCCATCTTCTCTTCCTCTACCATAACACTTTCTTCCTTGCTTACTTTTCATCTCTTCATTCTTCTTTTTTTCTCCACCAAAAATGCTATTCTCTTTTACTTCCATACACACACAGAGAGAGACGAGAGAGAGAGAGAGAGAGAGAGAGAGAGAGTAGAGAGAGAGAGAGAGAGAGAGAGAGAGAGAGAGGAGAGAGAGAGAGAATTTTTGCCAATTTTTATATTTTTACACCATGCCAGTTTGTAGGAGGGGGAATATGTGAGGAACCATAAAATTATTAAGAAATATCTTGTTGTGATTAGAAGTGCTTCAATATTACAAATGTTAGAAGTCTGCTTTCTGCACCCAACATTGAACTAGTCCATCCAGGCAAGGTTGACTAATTTTGTATCAAATTTTGTTTTTACCCTAAAGAGGGATCTAAAATCACACCAATGCATAATGCTGTCTACATAGAGTGGGGTAGTAATAAGAGCTTCTGAGGAAGCTTATTCATGGTGTTGGTGAAACCCAGCTCCAAGATACACCTATTAACAGCTCTGAAATAACACTTGCCAAATATGTACTGACTTGGCTTTTTATTTATTTATTTATTTATTTTATTATTTTTTTTTCTCTATCCTTCTTGCTGTCACACTTAACAATGGTCTACAAGTGAATATCTGTCTTCTTGGTCCTGCCAGGTCTCTCCTTGTGGATAGGTACTGTACTACTGCTTTCCCTGGTGAAATTGGCAATTCAGGCAGTTCTTGGAAACATGTTGATCTATTCTGAAATAAGCTTTGTTTGCAGGCTGAATTTGTTTAGGGATTTGTCTGTGGACTTAAGTCCTTCTTGTCCTTATTGACAACAAAGGGACAGTGCAGGCCAAAATGGGGCACAAGCAGGATTGAGAGCAGAAGAGAACAGTTGAGTGGGCTTTTCTTGGTAGACTCAGAAGCTCCTACTTATTACACCACTTTGTAGGTGCCATAGTGCATTGGTGCAATTTTGGGTCCCTCATAAGAGTGAAGCAAAATTTGATACTGAATTAGTTGGCCTTGCCCTGGACAGACTAATTCAGTGTTGAACACTGAATGTGTTAGGTAAAAAGGATGATGGTTTGAAAATTGGTGCATATGATGGCCTACTTGTATGCATATTAGATACCATGCAGCTATTTTTCCAGGTTAGCTTTTTGAAAATTTCTGTTATTGACAAAGTAAAAGCAAAGGTAAGGTGGTAATGTATCCTATAGCTGTGCTTGACCTTAGCACTCATCTCATTTCATTAGCTTTTGAACCTGTGAAGGATATTATTCCTCAATTTAGGACACAGGGTTACTGTGACATTTGGATTTCAACAGTTTTCACAGCAGAAAGTTTTGTAATTTACACCTCCAGATTTTTTTTATAGTGTCTCCCAAGGATGTATATATTTTATATGATGTTATATTTTAGTATTGGAAATGTTTGTGTTGAGAGAGAGAGAGAGAGAGAGAGAGAGAGAGAGAGAGAGAGAGAGAGAGAGAGAGAGAGAGAGAGAGAGAGAGTGGCAGTGATGCATCTTGGTTGTGTTGATGTGCCCCCCCCCCCCTCTCTCTCTCTCTCTCTCTCTCTCTCTCTCTCTCTCTCTCTCTCTCTCTCTCTCTCTCTCTCTCTCTCTCTCTCTCTCTCTCTCTCTCTCTCTCTCTCTCTCTTACACACACACACACACACACACACACACACACACACACACACACACACACACACACACACACACACACACACACACACAGGGACTTGGAATTCAGATGAATACAAAAACTTAGCTCAAAACACACTAAAAGCTGTGAAAATATTACTGCAAACTATGGAAGAGAGATTCAGGAGGATAATAGCAAATGGCAGTAGCAATATTAATTGTAAATGGCAGTAGTAATATTACCAAGATAGGGAAGTCAAGAGTACTAGGAACAATTGGAATAATATGCTATTAGACATAAGAATTTTTCCTGTGGCAGCACATCACATCCATTATCAGAAACAGAGGTTCAGATGACCCATCCATCCATATTAGACCTATTGCTCACAAGGCAAAACAAAAAGACAATGAAGGCATAATTTATAGTCTTACTGGGAAAAGTTATCATTTATTGCTAGAATATGATTTTGTTGTAGTATATGGTTTAAATGAAAATGAGTTCTATAAGAAAAATTTAGTTACAACAAGTGCAATTATGACCAATGTAGGAAATTTTTCAGAGTAGTAAACTGGGAACAAGAATTAGGAAACAGATGCATGGTATGAAATATTTTGTGAAATTTATATTAAGAGAATTCCTGCATACATTCTTGCTATAAAGAAAGGCAATTTCTTTATAGATTTAATAATAAATACACTGAAGCCTAGGCAACCCATGACACACTGGAACAAATACAGAAGACATGGCAGTGACCAGGCTTATGAAAGAAAGAAGCAGGAAAGGAATGTTATGGTGAAATCAGTGAGGTTGACTCAGACATAGTTGTCCCTGCCATACTCACCATGTTGTAGTCTTCTCTCTCACGGGTTATGTTTGATCATATTAATTCAGTGAGAGTTAACAGGGATGTGAAAACACCAGTCATTAGAGTTTCATTGTTTTTTACAAGATTTACACACAGCCCTGTTCTGTGGCAAGGCTGCCAATCAAGCATCCCACACTTCCCAAGCGTTTCCAATATCACTCTCCTCTGGCACCCACGGCCACTGGCACCACAGGCAGCAAAAGTTGACACATTATCAAGTAACAAGTGTATTTATTTAAGAGAGAAAGAAAGAAAGAAAGAAATAAAGGTTACCATTAGAGTAATAGTAATACTATATAGATAATGAAGAAAATATGCACAATCTCTTCTATACATATATCCCTCTCTACTTCTCTAAAATATGAATATTAAATAAGCCTACTGAATATCCATGTTCACCTAAAATCAGCCCACACAAACCAGGGAGAGAGGAGGAAAAAGAGGTGAAAAATCTAATACAATAATGATAATAACACCAACAACTAGCCCTAACAAAAATGAATATTCTAAAATCAGAAAAGGTAAAAAAGTTCAGAAAAGTTGAAAAAAACATTGCCCAACCAAAATTTCTACAGCTACATAAAAGGTAAAAGTAAGGCCAAAAATAAGATACAAAAATATAGTTGATGAAGGCATGAGCTATATAAAAAGAATTTTGTGGTTTCAAACAAACTTTCAATCTTTATTCACAAGGGAACTGCCATTTCAGAGAGATGACAGTAATCAAACTATACCATATGAACTGGAAAAACATCCACTTAGAAAAAAGGGAATTAATAAAGGAATTGGAAATCTTAGATAAAATGAAGGCTGATGGAAATATCTGATTGGGTGTTAAAAGAATGCACGAAAGAACTAAGCAAGCCTTTATGGTGGGTCTCCAAGTTATGAGGTAACAAATTATGAGCATTCAGAGATATAAGCAGTCTATTTGCTAAATGAAAATTTGCTTGGTGTTGTTCCCTTTTCTAACATTTAGTTCAGATTTGGCATTATGCACTACAACATCATGCCCAAACCAATGCTCTATTCAAGAGGGACATTCTAAATGTTCCTAGTGATGCAGAACTCGTCAGAATAACTTTTTAAGTACATATAAATACTTCTTATTTAGAAAGGAAAGAGAAACTGTGTCTGTCCAGTTAGTTAGCCTTGTGAGAGCAGCAGCATTTGGGTGTAAAGAGGCCTGAGGAAGTAGAAAATTCTAACCACCAGCTCAGGTCATGTAGGAAGTGTAGTCTTATTAGTGTTATAAAAGAACAAGTGATTTTTTCTTTCAGTTTTCAGTATTCAATATAAACTTCCAGATGTTGTTTTCATGTGTAGTCTCAGTTTCTCGTGTACATCTGCTGTGCATTGGTTCTGGTGAGTTACAGTGGGGTTGAATATTACTGAATATTAATAGTCTTACATTCTGAAAAAAAAAAAAACAAATTTTTTGCAGGTTTTTTCTTGTATTTTATTTCTCACCATTTTAAAACATGTCAAACGGTTGTTTACACTGAGATGCTTCAATGGGGTCATATTTAATGTAATATTTCAAGGAATGGATCATCATTTTATCCACTGTGCCTCTTTCCCAAACATATAAACATGGAAAATATTTATAAAATATATAAAATGTTATAAACAACAATACAGTAAAATCCCTCTCATCCAGCATTCGAGTATCCAGCTGCTTCAAGTATCCAGCACATTTTTCCCCGAGCCTTAAAATCAATAAAAAATCAATCTGTACTCATAAAATCGATTAAAATTCCCGCGCGAGGCATACTTTGTCCCCTCACCACCAGAGCGCACTGCTTCGCGCCACCCACGGCCCACTGCACTGTGTTTACTCAGTGACTCAGTCCCGCGTGTGCACTGTTTATCACCTGATGCCTTCATCATGCCTAAAGTTGTAGAAAAGAGGAAGCGTGTTGTGCTTACACTTAAGCAGCTGATCAGATCAGCTGCTGATTAAGATCAGCTGATCTTTGTTATGGTAAGATGCGTGAGTGTAGGGTGGTGATTGTGGACATAATTTCACTTCTATTCAAGTATCCGGTATGTCGGCGGTCCCGTTGATGCCGGATAAGAGGGATTTTACTGTATCTACTTCGTCTTTTAGTAGAGTGGAACTTCAGTTACCGAAAACTTCCCTTTTTGAACAAATCAGTTTTCGAACAAAATTTTGAACTCATAATTGCTTTGGTTGCTGTACCATAATGCAGTTCTCAAACAAAGTTACTTGATTTCAGAAGGCCGGAAGTAATATTAAAGTTATACTTGGCGCTGGTCAGACCTCATCTAGACTACGCTGTGCAGTTCTGGTCCCCACATTACAGGAAAGAAATAGGTCTATTAGAATCAGTACAGAGGAGAATGACTAAAAGGATACAGGGGATGAGGAGTATTCCTTACGAAGCGAGGCTGAAGCGGTTAAATTTACATTCTCTAGAGAGACGTAGGTTAAGAGGGGACCTGATAGAAGTCTTTAAGTGGTATAAGGGTTATAACAAGGGAGATGTAAGCAAAATTCTTAGGATCAGCAACCAGGGTAGAACAAGAAATAACGGGTTCAAGCTTGAAAAATTTAGGTTTAGGAAGGAGATAGGAAAAAATTGGTTCTCAAATAGAGTGGTAGATGAGTGGAACGGACTCAGTAATCATGTAGTTAGTGCTAGGACACTAGAGAGCTTTAAGAGAAGATTAGACAAGTTTATGGAAGGGGATAGCAGATGGAAATAGGTAGGTGTGTTTCATACAGGGACTGCCACGTGTAAGCCTGGTCGCTTCTTGCAGCTTCCCTTATTTCTTATGTTCTTATGTTCTTATGTACCAAAAGACAAAGCAGATGCTGCCGTTTATTGCTAATTTATGGTTTCTATAGATATTTTCTTCGTTTTTTTTTGTATTTGGAGAAGAGACAGTGGGTAAGACAGTAATTCAGTCTTTGAAATAAAGTAAATGTGATCCTGTTGAGTCTCAATGTAAACAAACAGTTGTCAGTTAGCTCAGGAATAATCCTGAGGCTCTCTTGATGACCCACATCATCATCACTACTGCACAGCTGCATTTTTCCAGCAGGAAGATGTCTAAGTGTTATGATCACCTTAATTTTGGTGGTGAGTGGGTTGCTTCTCTCTGTGTCACTCTGTAATATTTCCCTTACTAGATTAATGATAAACAGAATATTTGCATGGTCTAAAATTTCTTCTGATGAGTTCCATGTCATCCTTAAAATAAAGCAAAGTACCAAAAGTGTAGAAAAGGCAAATATTGTCACTTTGTATTAGAAGGAAAATAAGCAGTGCCCATTGAATTAGAGACCTGTCTCCTTCACCAGCATTGTAAGAAAAATAATAGCAAAATTTATGAGAAAAAAGTGGGGAGGCCACTTGGAGAAACATGACTGAGAGACAAATTTAATTTAGAAATGGAAGATCATGGGTAACAAATCTACTTAGCTATTACAACAAAGTAGCAGAAACTATCCAACAGAAAGACAGATGGGTAGACAGTATTTATTTTGGATTTCAAGAATGTGTATGACAGCGTACCACACAATAGACTGATATGGAAATTAGAACACTTAAGAGGTATGGGAAGAGGGAAGGTAGGCTAGGGTGGACAAAAGTGAGTGTATGAGAGAGAGAGAGAGAGAGAGAGAGAGAGAGAGAGAGAGAGAGAGAGAGAGAGAGAGAGAGAGAGAGAGAGAGAGAGAGAGAGAGAGAGAGAATGATTACCCACAATCTATGAATATGAGTTGGTATCAAAAAGTTCTAAGACTAGGAAATATTTCTTGGATTAAAGTTTGACCACCAATCCCTCCAAACTAGTTCCATTGAGCAACAATACAACACTCCTAGTGCCATTGACTTTACAGAAATACATTCTGGAAGTTTTTTGAAACTTATTTAGCACTCTCGGATTTGTACTGAATCTCTACTTTGGGCCAAAGGAGTGGTGGGCCAGTCTGCCAAGAGTTATGTTAGCATGCTCTGGATGATCCATTTTTAACATTGAAGGTTATCATTAGGTATATAAGTACAGTCCTCAAATCAGACACAAGTGAGGGTTATCACTAGGTATATAAAATAGTCCTCAACTCATACACAAGTCTGTACTAAAAAAGTTCAAGACCTCTACAACAGAAGAATGCAGGGCAGGTCTGCAGCATGTCTAAGACCATGGTCATAATTTTCTTTGACAAATGCAGTGTTATTCACTGTGAGTCTAATTTATAGGGTCAGACAGTCAGTGACCAATTCTGTATCATTGTTTTGAGGCATATAGCAAATGACATTTGGCAAAACATGGTGATATTGCACCATCTCACCTAGGTCTTGTAATGTAACAGCTGCAGCAATATGATCACTCTTTTGCAGTCATTAGTGATATGAAGAGATTCAGTACAATTCATGGATGGTGTTTGACATTCTTCCGTAATGCATTGCAGCAATGGATAGGGTGATGTGAGTGGTGAATAGCTGCTCAAGAAAAATATTTTGAAATACTTTTTGTACAATGACTAGTTCTTGAATTTTTTATACCAGTTTTGTACCTGGACCTGAACTCCATTTAGAAAATTGTGATGCAATTATATAACTATGGTTATACATATTTTTTATGCAGTTGTTGGTGGGAAGAGTAATGGAGGTTTATTTTATATATTTTTTATTAAATGAGATAGCTTTAGCTTTTATTGCATTGTCACTTCCTTCATGAATAATTATTTTTATTTTCATTCTCTCTCTCTCTCTCTCTCTCTCTCTCTCTCTCTCTCTCTCTCTCTCTCTCTCTCTCTCTCTGACTCTCTCTCTCTCTCTCTCTCTCTCTCTCTGTCTCTCTCTCTCTCTCTCTCTCTCTCTCTTCCCATACTGTACAGAGGTGCATGTGAATAATTTATTACATGTGATGGTGCTTCTTGAACCATATTTGCAGTTGGTATTTGTGGAGAGAAGCAATGTTCTAAATATTATTTTAATATTTGTCTTTTCATAATTTGAAAATGTGTTGTATTTGAACTAGTAGTTGCTGATGTATGTGATTTTTAAGTGGAAATAATAGAAAATTTTGTAATTTTCTTTGAAGAAGTATAGCTATTGACTGAGTTTGCATATTTTCCCTAGAATAAATTTTACTGATTTTTTCTTTCTCTACAAGAGTGTGTATTATATGGAGTGTGGAATACTGAAATGAAAATATTCCCCGACAGATTCTAAGGGTGAGATATGGAGAAGCTCATACCACTTATTTATTTTGTGCAGGCTGCAGGGTGAGCCAGTCAACTTACGTGAACAACATGATGCTTGTGAGTTTTACAACATCCTTGTGGAGAGTCTAAATGAGGCCCTAAAGGCTCTTGGGCATGAACAAATTATGAACAAGATCCTTGGTGGCTCATACTCGGATCAAAAGATTTGCAAAACCTGCCCACACAGGTAAAGTTTTGTGATACTGTATAGTATAATTTCTCTCTCTCTCTCTCTCTCTCTCTCTCTCTCTCTCTCTCTCTCTCTCTCTCTCTCTCTCTCTCTCTCTCTCTCTCTCTCTCTCTCTCTCTCTCTCTCTCTCTCTCTCTCTCTCTCTCTCTCTCTCAAGATTTCATCAGGGGCTGAATTGATTTTTATACAATTGTTTGTATTGCAAACATGTGGGATTTTGTCACTGAAAAAACAGAGTAAAACAAATTAAGTTACAAATTTTTAGGGGTAAAATATTCACATTTGAATTAGAAGTTAATTTTCATGGGTAAAATATTCACATTTGAATTGGAGATGGTAGATATGTCAAAATTAAAATTTCTCCATTGAGGTCTCAAGCACTGTTCAGGGGGTGCTGTGAACTTATCATTAAACCCAGCTGTGACCTCACTGAACGTTTCCCTTTGTGTCTCACAACACAAGGGGGTAGTCACAGCCTGCCCTCTAAAGACAACTCTCTTCCTCCACACAAAACTACAAGCACCTAATAACACACACACCCTTCACTCAAAAATTTTAAAATCATGGCGACTCCTACACCAGCCTCGGAGTCCCCATCTGGGGAGGGGACCATAAATTTCCCCAGGTCGGACTGCCTTTCCGTCGACGACCCTAAGTGTCTTGACACCCCCCTCAACTTTTTCTTCATTAACTTCTGCAACATTCGCGGTCTAAGATCTAATTTTCAATCTGTAGAACACCACCTCTCCTCTTCTAAACCTCATCTTCATTTCCTCACTGAAACTCAGGTGTCTGAGGCAACTGACAGTAGCCCCTTTTCTGTTCCCTCCTACTTTCTCTATCCTCATTTTCGATCCAAAGCTGGATGCTGCGTTTATGTGCGCAATGACTTAACCTGCTCTCGTGCCCACGCTCTTGAATCTTCTGAGTTTTCCACCATCTGGCTACGACTACAGAGTCATTCTCATACTAAATTTATCTGTGCTGTATACCTCTCTCCTAACTCCTCTGACTATAAGAAATTCTTTGACTATTTAACTTTCAAAGTGGAGCACATTCTGACCCTCTTCCCTTTTGCAGAGGTCTCCATTCTTGGAGACTTCAATGTTCACCACCAGCTTTGGCTTTCCTCTCCCTTCACTGACCATCCTGGTGAACTAGCCTACAACTTTGCTATCCTCCATGACCTAGAGCAATTGGTGCAACACCCTACTCGTATTCCTGACCGTCTTAGAGATACGCCCAACATTCTTGACCTTTTCCTGACCTCTAATCCTTCTGCTTATGCTGTCACCCTTTCTTCTCCGTTGGGCTCCTCCGATCACAATCTCATATCTTTATCTTGTCCTATCACTCCAATCCCTCCTCAGGATCCCCCTAAGCGAAGGTGCCTCAGGCGTTTTGCCTCTGCTAGTTGGGGGGACCTGAGGAGGTATTTTGCTGATTTTCCTTAGAATGACTACTGCTTCCGTGTCAGAGACCCGTCTTTGTGTGCTGAGCGCATAACAGAGGTGATAGTGTCTGGCATGGAGGCGTACATTCCTCACTCTTTTTCTCGTCCTAAACCTTCTAAACCTTGGTTTAACACAGCTTGTTCTCGTGCTATACATGATAGAGAGGTGGCCCACAAAAGGTACTTAAGCCTTCCATCACCAGAATCTCATGCACTTTATATTTCTGCCCGGAACCATGCCAAGTCTGTTCTCCAACTTGCCAAGAACTCCTTCATTAACAGAAAATGTCAAAACCTTTCAAGATCTAACTCCCATCGTGATGTCTGGCATCTAGCCAAAAATATCTCCAATAACTTTGCTTCTTCTTCTTTCCCTCCTCTACTTCAACCAGATGACACCACTGCTATCACATCTATTTCTAAAGCTGAACTCTTTGCTCAAACCTTTGCTAAAAACTCTACCTTGGACGATTCTGGGCTTGTTCCTCCCTCTCCTTCACCCTCTGACTACTTCATGCCACGTATTAAAATTCTTCGTAATGATGTTTTCCATGCCCTCGCTGGTCTAAACCCTCGGAAGGCTTATGGACCTGATGGGGTCCCTCCTATTGTTCTCCGAAACTGTGCTTGCACCTTGCCTAGTCAAACTCTTTCAGCTCTGTCTGTCAACATCTACCTTTCCTTCTTGCTGGAAGTTTGCCTACATTCAACCTGTTCCTAAAAAGGGTGACCGCTCTAATCCCTCAAACTACCGTCCTATTGCTTTAATTTCCTGCATATCTAAAGTTTTTGAATCTATCCTCAACAGGAAGATTCTTAAACATCTATCACTTCACAACCTTCTATCTGATCGCCAGTATGGGTTCCATCAAGGCCACTCTACTGGTGATCTTCTGGCTTTCCTTACTGAGTCTTGGTCATCCTCTTTTAGAGACTGGTGAAACTTTTGCTGTTGCCTTGGACATATCAAAAGCCTTTGATAGAGTCTGGCACAAAGCTTTGATTTCCAAACTACCCTCCTACGGTTTCTATCCTTCTCTCTGTAACTTCATCTCAAGTTTCCTTTCTGACCGTTCTATTGCTGCTGTGGTAGACGGTCACTGTTCTTCTCCTAAATCTATTAACAGTGGTGTTCCTGAGGGTTCTGTCCTGTCACCCACTCTCTTCTTATTATTCATTAATGATCTTCTAAACCAAACTTCTTGTCCTATCCACTCCTATGCTGATGATACTACCCTGCACTTTTCCACGTCTTTTCATAGACGTCCAACCCTTCAGGAGGTAAACATATCATGCAGGGAAGCCACAGAACGCCTGACTTCTGATCTTTCTAAAATTTCTGATTGGGGCAGAGCAAACTTGGTATTGTTCAATGCCTCAAAAACTCAATTCCTCCGTCTATCAACTCGACACAATCTTCCAGACAACTATCCCCTCTTCTTCAATGACACTCAACTGTCCCCCTCTTCTACACTGAACATCCTCGGTCTGTCCTTTACTTATAATCTGAACTGGAAACTTCACATCTCATCTCTAGCTAAAACAGCTTCTATGAAGTTGGGTGTTCTGAGACGTCTCCGCCAGTTTTTCTCACCCCCTCAGCTGCTAACTCTGTACAAGGGCCTTATCTGTCCATGTATGGAGTATGCTTCACATGTCTGGGGGGGGTTCCACTCATACTGCTCTTCTAGACAGGGTGGAATCAAAAGCTTTTCGTCTCATCAACTCCTCTCCTCTAACTGACTGTCTTCAGCCCCTCTCTCACCGCCGCAATGTTGCATATCTAGCTGTCTTCTACCGCTATTTTCATGCCAACTGCTCTTCTGATCTTGCTAACTGCATGCCTCCCCTCCTTCCACGGCCTCGCTGCACAAGACTTTCTTCTTTCTCTCACCCCTATTCTGTCCACCTCTCTAACACAAGAGTTAACCAGTATTCTCAATCATTCATCCCTTTCTCTGGTAAACTCTGGAACTCCCTGCCTTCTTCTGTATTTCCACCTTCCTATGACTTGAATTCGTTCAAGAGGGAGATTTCAAGACACTTATCCACCAATTTTTGACCACTGCTTTGACCCTTTTATGGGACTGGCATTTCAGTGGGCATTTTTTTTTTATTAGATTTTTGTTGCCCTTGGGCAGTATCCTTCCTACATAAAAAAAAAAAAAGAAGCACTGGACCAGTTTTGCACTGGATCAGGGGATGCTGTGAACTTTTCAATGACCCAGCTGTGACCTCACTGAATGTCACAACCTGCCCTCTAAAGACAACTCTCTTCCTTCAAACAATTCTACATGCATGTAATATATCGACATCCTCCACCCCAGATTCAAAATTTAATATGACAACTACACCAGCCTTGAAGTCCCCTTCTGGGTAGGGGACCACTAATGTCTCCAGGTCAGGCTGCTCTTTTGGTATTGACCCTAAGTGTCTTGACTCCCCCCTCAATTTTTCTTCATTAATTTCTGCAACATTTGTGGCATTGGATGTAATTTTCAATCTGTAGAACACTACCTCTCCTCTACTTAACCTCCTCATCTTTTCCTCACTGAAATGCAAGTGTTTGAGGCAACTGACAGTATCCCCTTTTCTATTCTTTAATACTTTCTTTATCATTTTTAATTCAAAGCTGGATGTTGCATCTATGCATGCAACAACTTAACTTGCTCTCATATCCATGTTCTTAAATCTTCTGAATTTTCCACCATCTGGTTACAGCTACAGTCACCCTCAAACTAAATTTAACTGTGCTGTATACCACTTACCTAACTCTGACTATAAAAAATTCTTGGACAGTTTAATTTCCCAAGTGGAGCAGACTACTTAACTTCCAAAGTGGAGCACATCCTGACTCTCTTCCTTTTTGCAGAGATCTCCATTCTTGGAGACTTCATCATCAGCTTTGACTTTCCATTCCCTTCAGTGACCAACCTTTAACTTTGCTATCCTTCTCAACTTCTTTCTTGTATCCCTGTCTATTGGAGATACACCCAACATTCTTGACTTTTCCTGACCTCTAATCCTTCTGTTTTGGGTGTCACCCTGTCTTCTCCATTTGGCTTCTCTGATCACAACATAACATCTCTATTTTGTCCTATCACTCCATTCCTTCCTCAGGATCCCCCAGAGTGGAGATGCTTTTGGCATTTTGCCTCTGCTAATTGAGGGAACCTGAGGAGGTATTATTCTGATTTTCCATGAAATAACTACTGCTTCCATGTCAGAGACCTGTCTATGTGTGCTGAGCACATAACAGGTGACAGTGTCTGGCATGGAGACTTACATTCCTCATTATTTTTCTAGATCTAGACCTTGGTTTAACACAGACTTTTTTCATGCTATATATGATAGAGAGGTGGCCCACAAAAGATATTTGAGCTTTTATCACCTGAATGTCATACACTCTATATTTGCCTAGAATTATGTCAAGTCTATTCCCCAACCAGCCAAAAACTCAAATTATCAATAGAAAAATGTCAGAATCTCTCAAAATCTAACATCCATCATGACTTCTGGAACCTTGTTAAAAATATCTTCAATAACTTTTATTTCGTCTTTCTCTCCTTTATTTCAATCTGATGGCACTAGTGGCATCTCATCTATCTCTAAACCTGAACTTTTCTCTCTAACCTTTGCTAACAACCCTACTGTGAATGATTTGGAGCTTGCTCCTTCCTCTCCTCCACCCTCCGACTATTTCCTGCTGCCTATCAAGATCTTTGCAATGATGTTTTCCATGCCCTTGCTGGCCTTAATTCTGAGAAGGCTTATGAACCTGAAGGGGTTCCTTCTATTGTTCTCCAAAACTGTGCCTCTTTGCTTGCACCGTGCTTAGTTGAACTCGTTTCAACTACATCTATCAACATCTGTCTTTCCTACTTGCTGAAAGTTTGTCTACATTCTTTTCCTAAAAGGGGTGACTGCTCTAATCCCTCAAACTACTATCCTATTGCTTTAATTTCCTGCCTCTCTAAAGTTTTTGAATATATCTTCATTAGAAAAATTCTTAAATATCTATCACTGTACAGCCTTAGATTGCCAGCATGGGTTCCATTGAGAATGTTCAACTGGTGATCTTCTGGCTTTCCTTACTGAGTGTTGGTCATCCTCTTTTAAGGGATTTTGGTGAAACTTTTGCTGTTGCCTTAGACATATCAAAAACATTTCATAGAGTCTGGCACAAAGCTTTGGTTTCCAAACTACCCTTCTATCCCTCTCTTTGTCACTTCATTTCAGGTTTCTTTTCTGACTGTTCTGTTGCTGCTGTGGTAGATGGTTACTGCTCTTCTTATAAGTCTATTAACAGTGGTGTTCCTCAGGGTTCTGTCATGTCATCCACTCTTTCTATTCTTCAGCAATAATCTTCTAAACCAAACTTCTTGACCTATCCACTTCTACATTGATGTTACCACCCTGCACCTTTACATGTCTTTTTACAGATGTCCAAGCCTTCAGGAATTAAACAGCTCATGCAGGGAAGCTACAGAATGTCTGACTTCTGATCTAAAATATCTGATTGGGGCTGAGGAAACTTAATATTGTTCATTGGCTCAAAACTCAATTCCTCCATCAGTCAACTCAATACAACCTTCCAGATAACTATCCCCTCTTCTTCAGTGACACTCAACTGTCCCTCTTTTCTACAGTGAACATCCTAGATCTGTTGAACATCCTTGGTCTGTCATTTATTTGTAATCTAAATTGGAAACTTCACATCTCATCTCTAAGTAAAACAGCCTCTATGAAATTAGATGTTCAGAGTTGTCTCTGCCAATTTTTCTCACCCCACTCCCAAACTGCCAACTCTACAAAGGTCTTATCTGCCTACGTATGGAGTATGTTTCATAATATTATACAATAGGGTTCCACTCTTACTGCTCTTTTAGACGGAATGGAATCAAAAGATTTTATCTTATCAACCCCTCTCCTCTAAATGACTCTTCAGCTTCTCTCTCATCAGCACAATATGGCATTTCTTGCTATACTGTTGCTATTTTCATGGTAACTGCTCTTCTGATCTTGGTAACTGCATGTCTCCCCTCTTCCCACAGCCTCACTGCACAAGATTTTTTTACTTTCACCTCTATTCTTCTGTCCACATCTCTCTCAATCATTC
>NC_087153.1:22911510-22931510 GCF_035594125.1 Scylla paramamosain | reverse complement strand
GATAAAAACATATTCTAGCAAGTAGGAGATTAGATGGTTTATTGCTTAGGATAAAATATATTTCCTATATAGTGTTTATTTCTTGGTATGGAGAGCTGCTTCAGGGCATTAGTCATCTTTTGCAAGCTTCTTGGGCTTTCTGGCTGTTTTCAGAAGGTATCTAATTTCTCTCAGTTTCAATATTTTAAAGATGCAATATTTCTCAGCTTCTGTGTTTCAAATGACAGGGGAGAATACTATGTTACAGTAATATTTACCATAATGGGAACATGCTAGAGAGCCATCCTATATGGTTGGGTTGATTGACAGTGGTACAACCTCAAAGGAATTTTCCTTTAACTGGGAATTTGTGTTTCTTTAGAATGCCCTCAGTTAGCCAAGGATAGGTTTTATTAGGTTAACTTGGTTTGGTTTGTCTTGATTAAGGGTTGGTTAGTTCTCACTCTTGAACTTCAGAATGCAGTGGTAATTAGTACTTTTCGTATGATTGTAATCTTAATTTGTACTTTATGTATTTCTCTCTCTCTCTCTCTCTCTCTCTCTCTCTCTCTCTCTCTCTCTCTCTCTCTCTCTCTCTCTCTCTCTCTCTCTCTCTCTCTCTCTCTCTCTCTCTCTCTCCAGGAGGAGGTTTATATCAGTGAAACTAATGTTGTTACCATGGCTGTTAAGCAAGTGAATGTGGAATCATTTGGTGATACAAGACAGTTAAGAGACTGTATTTGCAATTTAGGAGAGTGAATTTTGCAATCATGTAAATGCTGAACACAATTAGAAGAATTTGTTTTCAAAATCTATGCCCATTGTTTATTGTGGTATTTATTAAACTAACTAAAAGTCAAGTCTTTGGCATTTACAGGCAAACGGGCTGAAAGATCAAATGTGAATTTCATCAGCTATATTAGTAATGAAGAAGTGAAAACATATGCTACTATTTATTTATTTATTTATTTGCAGAAAACACAGCTAACATCTCTAAGGCATATTTATATAGAAATTACAAACATTTCAAGGCATATTTCTAGAAAACAAGCAATATAAGTCTTGTGTAAGGATAAACTAAATCCAGACTGTAGCCCAGTTTGGCCTCAGCAAACTTGATATGTAAATTGAGACTTTCATAGTATCCTCCCACAAAAAAATTTCTCTGACTATTCTTTCTCCTTTCTTTCCTTCTCTGCTGTCTTCAAAGCAGCAGGATTTGTCACACTTAAATGATCTGCTGGTCAATCTGCTCTTCACT
Organism: Scylla paramamosain; assembly: GCF_035594125.1. NCBI lineage: Eukaryota > Metazoa > Arthropoda > Malacostraca > Decapoda > Portunidae > Scylla > Scylla paramamosain. The sequence goes on along the minus strand of NC_087153.1, from coordinate 22,930,270 downwards.
CACTGGTGAATTTTCATTCACAAAGACAGAGTGGAAAGATAAACATGGCAGTGTAAACACAATAGACTCATACTCTTATTTACTTTTACTCAGCCTGTTACGCTTTGGATCATTTATGCTTCTTTTGTCTTCTGAGTCTAGTACTTGTATATTCCAAGTTTATACCAAAAATATTTTCATATACAGTATTTCTCCCACTAATAGTGGGGGTTACGTTCCAAGCCTCCTCACGAATAGTGAAAATCCACAAATCCTGGGTGCAACACCTACAAGGCTCAGAAATACCCATGTTTTATTTTAAACCATAAAATATAAACTTACTAAACACAAGGCAAAGGCAAGCTCCATTGAATTCATTGTAGCAGACACAGCAGAGGAACACACACAGGTGGCAAACTACTGAACTGTTCAGCTGACGACCTTCTTCCTCTTCTTGTGACCGCCAAACATGCCAACCTCAAGAGAAAATAAAGGCATGGTCACATGAGACGGTTTCTCAAGAATTTTGTTGCGAGATTCAAAGTCAGCAACATTTCACAGGAAACTTGGCAGAATGTTCCGTAAAATCTTGACCACCAACATGTTGGTTATTTTCTCTCAAGGTAGGCAAGTTGTGGTTAACCATCTCATCATTAAAGAAAAGTTCGAAGGCATCAGAGAAAGATACAAGTCATGAGTCCTCTAGAGCAGGATTCAGTCCTGAAAACCCAGACAGAAACTTTATTAGTAAATTATGACATGTCATAAAATACATTTGATGTTGACCTCCAACCTTCCTCAGTCTCCTTCATCTTAACCTCAAGGCCATCAGTCTCATCACTTCAGGAATCATTATCATCTTTATCTGTGATATATTCATCCTCACCACTGTCAGAAAGATTATCTATAATGTATGGAAGACTGACAAACTCATATCAGCATCAAAGACTTGCCCCTTCTGCCAGCATGGAGAGTTACCACATGGGTGGTTCTGAAGTTATTTTTTATGCCTGGTTGACAAGTAGAGGCACTAGAGCCAGAGATCTGAGTGAATGAGGCATGCAAAGGCCACCCTGCTCTGCCTGTATCACAGAACAAGATTTCAAACTCAGTGTGTAGAACACTTGGGAGTGATGTGCCTGGTACTTCATTGGATGGTTGAATGGACAAGCAATGACGCACCTTGTGTGTCATCATAGTGAAGGAGTTTAGATAATTTTCCGGTGTCAATCGTATAATTATTTTTAGTGTTTGTATAAATCACTGACACCGTCAGCAGAGCATGTTAGTGTCTAACTGCACACAACCCACCTGAGCTACAGTAACAAGAGAGGAATGATTGGAATGCAGGATGTGCCCCACACAGGTGGCATTACACAGACCTACAAGTTGTCACACATGCTAGCTTGGGATTTGCCAGCACCATTGCCCTATGGCTGGGTGTAGCAGCCTCTGCATTGACCACTAACTAAAATAGCATTATTATTACTTTAAAGATATGTTTGCAGTTTAACAGTTGATAATGATTTTACAGTTATGTGAAAATAATAAGAGACTTACTGTGTATAGTTATTTTAAATATTACTCCTCACTCAAAAGAATCATTCAACTTTAGAAAAGCCTCCCTCCTTGTCTGCTGATACAAACAGACAACTGTGACAGCCATCACTCAACTTTACTCTTAGTTTGGGGAGAGGAGCAGTAGAAAAAAGAGGAAAAAATACTATCCATCTATCTATCTATCCAGCTATGTATCTCACTGGTACCACACTCCCTTCAGGAGCATACCCTAAGGGAATGGTCATGGCAGAAAAGCCTCCACCCCCTTCCTATCCAGCTATTATCTTTTTGCTTTTTCAAGCATGTGGCCTCTAATAACACCTCTTTTACATATATACTCATTAGGTCTATCCTTCTATCTCAGTGGCTTGCCTTTCCTACTAGCACTGTGAACTTTGCTCACATACACTTTCTTTACAAACTCTTCATTCCTCATCCATTCATCATGGCCACACCTCAGTGTGTTCCTTTCTACCCTTTCCATCTCTCCACAATTTACACCACACTCATATCTTAATTCTCATATACACATTCCTTGCTTTCACTCTCCCTTTTTGTCCCTCCTTAGGCCTCTCTGAGATGACAGTTCTACAGCATGTACTCTTGATTGTAGTGCCCTATTCCATGTCCAGTGTCTGATCTATATATTAGAATTTACAGGAAAATACTATGTGTTACATCTCCTTTTACATCCATAGACACACACCCATAGGCCACACCTCAGTGTGTTTTTCTCTACCCGTTCCATCTCTCCACACTTTACACCACACTCATATCTTTTTCTCACACACACTTTCCTTGCTTTCACTCTTCCTTTTTGTCCCACCTTAGGCCTCTCTGAGATGACAATTCTACAGCATGCTCTCTTGATTGTAGTGCCTTATTCCATATCCAGGTGTCTGATCTATATGTTTGTATTTATAGGAAAGTAGTATGTTTTACATCTCCTTTTATACCCATAGATACATTACTCCTTTTCATGACTTGTAAGTGATCTTATGACCTGGCTACCTTTCACAACCATCTCTCTATTCATCTCATCTTGATTACCAAGCAGTATTCCCTACTACTTTAAACTTACCTCTTCCATTCTCCTTCCATAACTACTATGCACCTTCAAGTTGGCACAATCATCCTATAAGGTATCCTAAAGTCTCTCACTTCTGTCCTCTCAAACAACATCATCTTACTTTTCCTTGCATTCACCTTCAGTTTCTGTTTTTCAGACACCTTATGGAAATTATCCACCACTCTCTCAAGTTCCCTTTCACTCTGCTTGTAAGACCGTGTTATCTGTCAGGCATGCTACAACAACCCACTCCATTCCATTTGTTTTTCATTAGCATTTCATATTTTATCTTCTATCTTTCCAAACACTTTGTTTCCATTTTCCATTTCATCACTATCATGTTCTGCATTTCAACATCATATAACACAGTGGGCATGTTTATGACCTCATATAACCCTCTCTCTGCACTCCCACTCAGTGACCTATGTTTAGAGGTCTTAGTCTGTCAAGTAATTTTTTTGCTTCTTTTCATCCTGCACTTCACCTCTGTCTCAGATCTTTTGCTCACTGTAACTGTAGATCCCACATACTTGAAACAGCTCACCTCTTCTAGCTCTTCTACTAGAATCCTCAGTTTTACCCCAAGTCTCTCTCTCTCTCTCTCTCTCTCTCTCTCTCTCTCTCTCTCTCTCTCTCTCTCTCTCTCTCTCTCTCTCTCTCTCTCTCTCTCTCTCTCTCTCTCTCTCTCTCTCTCTCTCTCTCTCTCTCTCTCTCTCTCTCTCATTTTTTTGCTTTCATCCTGCACTTCACCTGTCTCAGATCTTTTGCTCTCTCTCTCTCTCTCTCTCTCTCTCTCTCTCTCTCTCTCTCTCTCTCTCTCCTCTCTCTCTCTCTCTCTCTCTCTCTCTCTCTCTCTCTCTCTCTCTCTCTCTCTCTCTCTCTCTCTCTCTCTCCTCTCTCTCTCTCTCTCTCTCTCTCTCTCTCTCTGCCCCACAAATTCTTTACTCTTCATCCCCTCATCATAGCTTAACCATCACAAAGTATTTCTTTTCATCCATTTCATGACTCCATACTTCATTTACATTAGTGAGTGTTTTACATCAGTGAATGTTTTCATGTGGGGTACAGTCATAAAGATCTGTGACTGTCTTGAAGAAATTAGGGTTGCCAGAAAAAAAGGACAAGTAGAGAGAGTCACCATCATTCCTTGCAAACCTAAGACCATTAACCAGCTCAGGACTGACCAGAAAGTTAATCTTCCTCCTTACCAATCAAAATTCATTCCAATTCATGTTAAGAAAATCCTGGAACTACTGTAATTATCCATTCAGGAAAGACCACCAAGTGTATTCCATTTCCATTTTGTACTACAGTAAATGAGCAACAACAAATATACTTCCCCAGTGAAAATCCAAGTAAGCCCCATATCAAAATTTCTCCAGGAACTTATTTAGGGTCTTATGAAGTAGGAGTGGTTGATGAGGCAAAAATATTTTCAACTAATTCCATACAAAACTACTTAATGCTATACATGGACCAAACCAGAACTGAGGGCAGTAGGGAAGAAAGACTAAGACAGTTACTAACAGCCCTTGAGTGGAAACACCTAACAAAAACCCAAAGGGAGAATCTCAGCTCAGTTGTTCTGAAGTATAATGAATTATTCATTCTTGACTCAAATGAAATTCCTGCCATCCCTTTTGTGATAATTCCCATGGTAACCAGTACAACGAGTCCAGTGTAGGTAGGGAATCACTGCTATATTGTTTTTGGCTAAGAACTGTTGGACAGACAGAACAGTTAAGGGACTGTGCATTGCTGTGATGCAGAAGCTTCTTGCTTGGAGGTGACCTTTTCATGTTGTTTCTCAAATGCTTTAAAACCTCATTGTAATAGTGCTGGTTCACTTTGTGACCTGCAAGGAGGAATTCCACCTGAATGATTCTTATTACATCAAAGAGATGGATCAACAGACCTTGACATTGGTCTTAATCTGTCTCATTTTCTTTGGGGTAAACTTGGACCCTTCCATTGAGATGACTACTGCTTTCTTTTCAGGTCATTATTGTAGATCTATCTTTCATCACCAATGATGACCTTAGAAAGAAGGGTTTAGACTTGTTCCTGGAAATCTCTGCATATACGTAGTCAACTGATGCTGCATCAGGTCTTGTGTCAATAGACAGGGCTTGAATTTGGTAGCTCTGTTTTATGTTGTTCCTTCATGAGTATTTGTTGGTATAACTCAAATGATGGGTCTGACACTACATTGCTGCCAATTAAAGTGGCTTGTGATTAACATACGGTTACATAGAGTTACATAGAAAAACAGGCCACAGCAGACCTTGCAGTCCTCACAAGGTGACCTGACTTAGGACTACTAAGGTGGTAGTAGAAGAAAAGGACAGGAAAGCAGAAGGCTCTCTCCCCACCCTCCACTCCCTCCAACATAAGACGTACAGGAAAAACAGGTCAGAAAGAAATACCTTATGGGGTTAGAGAAGAGAGAAAAAAAAAACCTGAAGGAAATTTTATAGGAAAAAGAAAGTAGATGAAATGAGGAGCCTCCATATCCTGAGGGCAAGGAAGTTAATCACTATCAAACAAACACTGTTAGCCACAGACTGGAGGCAAATTATTTATCAAAATGGCATTTAAAAGTCTCTACAGTGTTGCAGTCTATCATGTCTCGAGGAAGCCCATTGCATAGATTTACTACTCATTGGAAAAAATTATTTTTTGATTCGTGAGAGTTGAAGGATTTCCCAATAATTTTGCAACCGTTTCACTTGCATGTAATTTGAAGAGTCTATCGTGAAATATTTACTGCAGTCCTTGTTATCAATGCCTTTGATGATTTTAAACCTTTATTAAGTCACCTCTTAATCTTCCTTGTGTTAATGGGAAAAGATTGAATTCGTTAAGACACTCTTTGTATGATTTGTTTCTTAGGCTTGGTATAATTTTTGTTACTCTACACTGAACTCTTTCTGATTTATTAATGTCTTTCTGGTAGTAGGGGCACCATGCTTGAATGCAATATTCCAAAAGGGGATGGACTATAGAGTTATAAAAAGTGAGGATTGTATCCTTAGATTTTTATTCAAAAGATCAGCCAATTAAGCCAATTACTTTATTTGCTTTCTTTATGACTCCTGAACATTGTTGGCTAGGTTTTAAGTTACTCGATATTGTCACTCCTAAATCAATGTCGTTTGTCAACACTTAATTAAGATGGGTACCATTTAAAATATACTTTGCTTCCTCATTTCTATATCCTATGTGAAGTACTTAGCACTTATCTGCATTAAAAGTCATCTGCCAGGTTTGCCCCCACTCAGTCATTTTCTCTAGATTTTTCTGCTTTTCTATTACTTCTTTATTAGAGACTATGGAATTTGCAATTTTTGGTGTGATCAGCAAACTTCGATATTATACTTGTAACACACTCATCTATGTCATTGATATAAAATAGGAAGAGAGCAGGTCCTAAGACTGATCTCTGTGGTACCCCGTTGGTTACGTCAGTCCACTTGGATGCTTTTCCATTTATTACTACTCTTTGTTTATGGTTGTTTAACCAGTTTTCAGCCCATCGCAACACATCACCTTGGATACTGTGTGATTTTAGTTTAATCAGTAAGCATTTGTAGGGGACTTTGTCAAAGGCCTTTTGAAAATCAAGATATATTATATCTACCACTTTACTCTTGTCATACTGGTTCAGAATATCACAGAAGTCTAAGAGGTTCGTCAAACAAGAGCGTTTGTTGTGGAAACCGTGTTGAATATTTTTAAGTAAGTTGTTTTCCTCTAAGTGATTAACGAGTTTATCTCTTATTAGTGTTTCAAGCATTCTGCATACAACTGAGGTCAAGCTAATTTGTCGGTAATTACATGGTAAAGATTTACTGAATTTTTTGTTGCCTCTTTACTTGCTTTTTTTTTTTTTTTTTTTTTTTTTTTTTTGTGTGTGTGTGTGTGTGTGTGTGTGTGTGTGTGTGTGTGTGTGTGTGTGTGTGTGGGGAAAGTATCCTGATGAGTTGAAATGAAGGGATTAATATGAAAATGTGGTGACATTGGAAGTCATTTTGAACATCTGTCAACTGTCACATCTCTACATGTCATCACTCAGTTGACTCTTGACCCCATTAAGGAGTTCTCACATTTACTATGCTCATCCAGAAATTGTGACTACTGTATTTGATGGCTGATAAGATGCATGGGCTCATAAGATGCGCCACTAAAACATTGCAATGAAAAAAAAAAAGATAAATAAGTGGATTTAAGCTCTGAATATGAAGTGAAGGATTTCACCTGACATTTGAAGACTCTCACATGCATTTATATCATCATTAGATCCCAGTATTTTGCATTTAAAAACTTCAATATTTGCTAGTACCTAATCCTGTTGTGAGATGTAAACATGTACCTGGCATATGGCATTGGCAGTGACTGTGAGAGACTACAAGAGTAATAAAGTTTGTTCATAAGAATGTTAAAAGATGGGTGAAATTTTAAGTGTATGAAAGTGTGTCTTACCTCAAGAAGTAACGGCATCACACTACAAAGAACACAGTGAAGCTTGCCTGTCACCAGGTTCGGTGCGTAACCAACCATGTGTTTTTTTGGTACATGCAATGTGTGGTGCATGGTCACTTAGGCAAATTCTTCCTGACTGGTGTCATTCACCAGTAAGTATGACCTATTATATAATGTTACCTTGAAAGGAAGAGTTGTTTTGTGGTGTAGTACCAATCATCACTTTGTTTACATGTGCAAAGATGTCTGGGATTTGATTTTAGAGCCTCTCTTGCCATAGACTTACCACCAACCACTGCCTCAATGCTGAACCTTGGCCTCAGGACACAGGCTTATTTCCTGAGACTTTTTTTTTTTTTTTTTTTTTTTTTTTTTTTGAGGAAAAGGTGTATCTTATGAGCCATCAAATATGGTAATTTCTTTACACATTTCATATTGATACAATGATTCAAGTGTTAAACGCATGTAAGCCTCACATATCCCAAACCAATATATAGCCCTTATTGACTTCTGAAGAATTTAAAGGGGTAAAGGACTGCCATAAAGAATGCACTGTGCGTAGTTTTGGGTGAAAAGATACCATGAAAATAATGGAAATCCCACCCCAGTGAAACAAACTGGCCTGGATGAAGGTGTGTTTTGTCAGAAAGAGCTTTACTTTTAATTTTAATACATCAGGTGAGTGCCTCACCATTCCTCACAACTGGATAAATATATGAAAAAAATTTTGGTATGTGTGACATGAAACATAACAAAACATCAGCATACCACTTTCATTGGCAGCAGGTGTATAAATGCTGTCAGTCTTGGTACAGAAGCTTCTCTAAGTCTGTCATTCTTGAAGATGACCATCTGTAGGGAAAAGAACATAAACACTATCTCAGAAAAATTGATTGTAAAACAAATGTGTCATCCTTTCAGTATCAATTGGCACACTACATGAAAATACAGATTTTTCATACTCTAGAATTATAAGTCTGTACTATTATCTGTTATTGCCCCACACAGACAGTCTAGAAATTTTAGGATCACACCTTGCAGTTCATGTCTTCATTGCTCTCATTCTCTCCTAAGTCTCCTCATTTCTTTAGGTCTTATTGTTATTACATTCTATTCAGTGAGTCATGGATAAATATTTTAGTGTTGGAGGAATATTATTCCCTAAATCTCCCTTCCCTTCAGTGGGGCTTTTTTTTTTTTTTTTTTTTTTTTTATAGGCCTTTGCCCCTCTTACATTAAAAAGAGGTCTTCATAATTTTTTTTTTTTAGGCCTTTGCCCCTCTTACATTAAAAAGAGGTCTTCATAATCCTTGCAACAACCTTTCATAGTCTCTCTCTCTCTCTCTCTCTCTCTCTCTCTCTCTCTCTCTCTCTCTCTCTCTCTCTCTCTCTCTCTCTCTCTCTCTCTCTCTCTCTCTCTCTCTCTCTCTCTCTCTCTCTCTCTCTCATATATTCCTTCCTTACCAGACAATACCGTACTAAAGAAGGTATTAAATAGATACTTCTGTCATGGTCCTATCATTGAGTTTTAGAAAGGCATTAGAGAATGATAGATTAAAAATTCCAACAAAACACATCAAGGTTTATCCAATTTTCAGTTGCTGGACTGGCAAGAAATGGGGAATTGATAGACTATGACCCAGAAGATATGAAGCCAGTGTGTAGCAAATACAAGTTGACTGGCATTGTGGTGCACAGTGGCCAGGCAAGTGGTGGACACTACTACTCTTACATCCTGCACAGGTATGTCCTTTCTTGGTGTAATTTTTTCATTATTAACAACATTTAACAAGATCAGATAAGAAAGCAAGGAGCTTGATATGTTTATGGAGACCACAGAGATTGGGAGATGAGTCAGCTGTTGTTTGAAGATGTTAATAGAATCATATTACTTGCTGTTATGTATAGCTGGGTGCTAAATGTCAGCTCAAAGGAAAGGAAAGGTATTGTAAATGAAATGCTCAAAACTTTCAACTGTGAGATGGTTTCATAGAATGAGGAACAACAGGATCCAAGAGATACATTAATCAGCATAGCTTGCTTAGGGAGCATTGAAGTGATTTATATGGTTATATAGATAAGGAATGGTTAGTGTTTAGTTGCAATTTACTTTGAATGAATGCAATGAGGAAGTTGTATGAGAGGTTTGCTACTGATCGCGTTATATGAAGCTAACAAAAATCAGTGTAAAAAGATAAGTTAAAAAGTAAGGAAAGGAACAAAACACAGCAAGATGATGGATGTTAACAAGAGGGTTATGTATATAAAAAGTATTTGGGCATTATTGTAAAGAAGAAAAAAAAATGTAACTGTATTCCTTTTTATTAATTATTTTTATTTCAGCTTGATAACTATAGATTGTGCGAAAATGTTGGCTTATAGATTTCTCTTGTTTACATTTTGTAAGCTGTTTTCAATGTATTTCAGTATTTACATCTCATAAGATACCTGATTGGGAGACGGTCAGTTGTATAAGTATTTTTTTGCCGCCTCGGGTAAACTTACTGATATTTTAATTCTGCATTAGTCAGCTCTTTATACCCATTTTTTGATATAATAAAAAAGGAAAATGAAAGAAAAGTGGTCATATAATCATTAGTAAATATAGAATTATTTAGGTATCACAATCAAACATCTCTTGTTGAATGCCCAACTCAGTGTTAGGGGACTGTCTGACTGCACATTGTGCAACTGGATTGGAAGAATATTGCTATCATGTTTTATACTCATTGTAGGAAGCCACTGAAAGGAATGAAGCAAAAGAGCTGGGAATGTCTTCCATATTCTTATTCATACGTTGTAATGAAGCATGTTGTGATGTCTGGTTACCCACTCTAAGGGTAATCACAGACTTATATATAGATACATATTGAAAACTGAAATTTATAAACTTTACTTCCCAGAAATGGAAATGACCAGCGGTGGTACAAGTTTGATGATGGGGAGGTGACAGAGTGCAAGATGGATGATGAAGATGAAATGAAGAATCAGTGTTTTGGTGGTGAATATATGGGTGAGGTAAGTTGCTGAAAGAAAAAGACAAGATACCTGAGGAAAATCCTTAAATTTAAAACTGCAGAGGCCTAAATTAGTGATTTACCACTGTGCGGAAAAAACAGACATTATCATAAAAAGTGAAAATTAAATCTGAAAGTATATCATGAATCAGAAAATTGGAATGTGAAGTATTATAACAGATCAAAGTATTACATAAACTAAAAGCCCATGACAAATGGTCAGCATAAGTGAGAGAGAATTTAAGTGAAAGGGTATGCAAGTGTGAGTGTGAAAGTTAGCTAAAGATGAAGTGTGAGAGTAAGAAAATCCTGAGAATTGGTAAATAGAATGAGACTGATTGTGAATGGAAATAGGACGAGTGAGAAAGAGTGAGGAGCAATGAAGTGTGAGTAGGACGAGTGAGAAAGAGTGAGAAGCAATGAAGTGTGAGGGCTATGGAATGAGAGGGAGAGAGAGTGAGATATCACTCTTGCCCCTCTGTCTTTAAGGGGAGTGGAGGTGACAGGGAGTGAGGTTTGAGACAAAATGAAAGAGGAAGGGAGAGGAAAGGAGCAAGGGGAAAGACATATTATTGCATAGAGGGAGGAAGAATGGAGAAGGGAATTCGTAAGAGGGAGAAGAAAAGTACATTGGGCAAGAAAGTGGAGGAAGGGTGGGCAAGTAAGTGGAGGAAAGGTGAAGGAGGAAGACAGAAATCTGCTTCCTACTTCTGCTTCCTCAATCTCCTTGCCCCCTGTACTCCCCCTCCCCAGTGACATCTACATCAATAACACACACACACACACACACACACACACACACACACACACACACACACACACACACACACACACACACACACACACACACACACACACACACACACACACATGCAAATTATGATGGTGAATACAGTGAGACAGTGCATGAATGAACCTACAAGAGGCAGAGAAGAAGAACCAGCACAGTTGGACTTCGTGTTTTACAAAAACCCCAGAAAGTTGACCCAGTATACATTGTCTGAGTCCAATGGGAAGAAGTGATCATGTGACAGCAGAAATAGTACTACAAGAGGAAAAAGTGTTGCACAGGAAAGAACAATACAGAAATGGGAGACAGAACTATGCTAAGGGAAACTTTGCAGTGCTTAATAAATATTATGGAAAAATTAACTGGAAAGAGCTAATTGAATGTAAAGTAGTGCAAAAAAAAATATGACAGAAAGGGGTGTGCAACAGTTTGTGCCAAGTTATAAACTGAAAACCAGGAAGCATGGATGGTGTGTAGAAGCTAAAAAGAAAAAGGACAGGCATGGAAAAAAATTATGAGACAACTGAATGGAAATAATAGAGAAGAGTACAGAAAGGCAAGGAATGAATATGGGATAATAAGAAGAGAAGTTTTGAAAATGACATAGTACAAAAATGCAAGGAAGAGCCCAAACTCGTATACAGACATAGTACAAAAATGCAAGGAAGAGCCCAAACTCGTATACAGATATGTAGATGGGAAAATGAAACAGGGAGGACATAAACAAGTTAAAAAGAGAAGGAAGAATTCATGAAACTACTGAGGAAATGAGTGAACTAATGAATGAGAGTTTTCAGTCTGTGTTTGCAAAGGAAACCGATTTTGTGGCACCTAAAGTGGTATCACAGAATGAAAAAATATAGGAGATACAAGTAAAGAGACAAGAAATCAAGAAACTGCTGGAAGAGCTGGATGTTAGAAAAGCTATGGGACCAGATCAAGTAAATGGGTAGATATTAACCCCTAAACAGCTGTGGTCATCTATTTAGATGTGACCTGGAGGCTCATTTGTGGCAATCATCAATTAAGGCATGATTTTTTTGTGCCTAGAGTTTTGAATTCAGACATCCCATTTTCCTCCCAGATGTTTTGGAGATGTGGCAACTAAATCGCTGGGGGGACAAGTGATTTTCTCCCAGGATAGAGGTCTCATGATTTATGGAGTTATGGAGGAGGTGTCTGGCAACTCATGTGACGTGCTGAGTGGAATGGGTGGTTTCTGTGTGCTTTTCCGCCACAAATGCCACAATACGGTAGCTTGGAGATCTTTGTGTGTGTGGGGGGGCATTATTATTATTATTATTTATTTATTTTTTTTTATTATTATTATTATTATTATTATTATTATTATTATTATTATTATTATTATTATTATCATTTATTATTTATTTATTTTTTTATTATTACTCAATAGTAATAATAATGCAATTCTTCCTGTTTTTCAAACCAACTATTCTAAACATTTTCTCTCTCTCTCTCTCTCTCTCTCTCTCTCTCTCTCTCTCTCTCTCTCTCTCTCTCTCTCTCTCTCTCTCTCTCTCTCTCTCTCTCTCTCCCTCTCATATCATCTTTCTTAATGTAAATATTGGGAAAGGTTTAAGGTGGTGGTCAGAGGGAAAAAGACAAGAAAATGATAAGGGGAACAGATAACAAATGGGTCGGGGGGGGGAGGATTGGCACACCACTAAGAAACAGAGACACAGAGGAATAGACAGACAGACGGACAGGGATTGTTGAGACAGTTCTCAATTTCTGTATTTTTTATTTTTTTAGTATTTTATTCTTATTTTTCATATTCTTGTGAGGGAAAGAGGGAGGCCAATGCTAAGGAAGGAGGAAGAAAAAAGAAATAAGATAGCAAGGTGATAAATGATCAGAAGAAAAGGGGAGAGAGAGAGAGAGAGAGAGAGAGAGAGAGAGAGAGAGAGAGAGAGAGAGAGAGAGAGAGAGAGAGAGAAACTGATAATTCTCTGGTAAATCTCTCACACACACACACACACACACACACACAGATCAGTGTATGGAATAGTGGCCATTTGGAAAAGCAGGAAGAACTGTATTTCAATGAAAACAAGACTTGTCAGTAGGGCAACTTGTGTGTATGTGGCTACAACAGTAAAAGCAATATAAATTAATCTCTCTCTTTACTAGGAACATCTTTCTACCACACTGAGCCTTCCTGCAGCATGGCATGTCACCATGCCCAGAAATCTTTTCTTCATTTTCTGACTGTAGATTTTGCCTAAGCTCATGTACAGAAAATATAAATTTATTTTCATTATCTCTATTACTAAAATATCATGCAAGAATAGGTAGGCATATAATATCTCATATTGAAAACTGTATTTCACCCCATATGAGGAGACCTTCAAGTTACAATACACCCTGCTGTTTAAAGGTTAAAAGAATGCAGAGAACAAATGGGAGAACTTGTATGGGATATAATCAATAGCTCACTGAAAGAAGGAAAAAGTACCAAGGGAATGGAAAAGAGCTAACAGTGCCAATATACAAAGGGGAAAATAAAATGGAGCCATTAAATTGTAGACTAGTGTCACTAACAAGTATTCTAAGCAAGCTTTGTGAAATAGTAATTAAAAAGAGATGGGTGCAGTATCTAAAGTATCAAAAGATAATTACAGAAAACAATTTGATTTCAGGAAAGGGAGATCCTATGTCACAAATCTACTGACCTTTTTTACAAGAGTAATAAAGTGCAAGAGAGGGAAGGATGGATTGATGCAGTATACCTGGATCTCATTAAAAGCATTTGATAAAGTTCACCACAAAAGCCTTATGTGGAAGTTAGAGAATGGAGGAGGACTAAAGGGAGCAACATTGGGATGGATGGAGGCCTATTTACAATGGAGGGAAATGAGAATAGTAATTAGAGACAATATTTCAAGTTGGCTTGAAGTGACAAGTGGGATACCACAAGGACCTGTGTTGGCAACTATTATGTTTCAAATATATGTAAATGATATGACAGGAACTAAATAGTTATATAAGCCTGTTTACTGATGATGCAAAAATAATGAAAATAGTAAAGGATGAAAATGATTGCAAGGAGTTGCAAAAGGATATTGACAAGATACATGCATAATGCCAAAGATGGAAATTAGAATTTAATGCCAGAAAATGCCATGTGTTGGAAATAGGAAAAAGTAAAAAAGAGACCTTCATAGAATTACAAAATGGGAGGAAAAATAATTATGAAAAGTAATGAATAAAAAGATTTGGGAGTAATGGTCCAGGATGCATTATCACCTGAAAAGCAGATAAAACAGAATATTCAGCTCTACATACAGCTTGTTAACAAACATTAGGGTGACGTTTAACTATTTGGATAAAGAAATGATGAAGAAAGTTATAACAAGCATGATATGTCCTAAATTGGAATATGCAGCAGTAGTTTGGGCTCCACATAGAAAAAAAGATAAAGGAAAACTGGAAAGAATACAGAGGATAGCAACTAAGATGCAATCTGAATTGAAAGACTTAAATTATGAATAAAGATTTGAAGAGTTGGGATTACCAGCACTACAAGAAAGAAGAGGAAGAGGAGACCAGATAATAATGTACAAATTAGTAAACAATATAGAAAGAATAGACAGAAATGACTTGGTACCACAGATGGAGGAGGGAGAGAGATGGAAGGGGGCGTGGGATGAAAATAAAGATGAGTGGATGTTTGAGTGACATCAAGAAATGCAGCTTCCCATATTGAGCTACTGAAACCTGGAATTATTTGAAGAAAGAGTTGGTTGCAGCAAACTGTATTAAGGGGACCATGTTTTTTTTTTTTTTAATCGAAAATAAAGAGGTACGTGGGTCCTTTTTTTTTTTTTTTTTTTTTCACTTATAGATGACTATTACATGATGTTACTGTAGTAGTTACAAGCGAATCGAACCATAAATAACTGCATGAAAAATAAAAAATCTATTTTTTGAAAAGAATATTTTCCCTATAAACTTTGTCACCGGAGGGCAGATTTCAATTTTGCCGGTACATATATGAAGTATGTGGTATAACAAAAGTTTCAATCTCATAGCATGGCTGGTAGTGGTGGTGAGGTGGCGTGCAGTGAGAGTGATAGTGGTGGTGGTGTGACGCTCACATCACCTCCGCTTCTGCTTCTTTTTCCGACTCTAACTTTCAATAAACTCTCTTGCTGCAGCTTGTATAGCCTTCCTCTCTTCGGCATGTTGATGATGAAGCATTGTAAGGCAAAAAAAAAAAAAAAAAAAAAAAAAAAAGGTAAAATAGGCTTTATTGTGGCTTGCAAGAAACGACGGGCGAGATACTCCATACATCCTCTTCCCATCACAGTCACAGGGACACTGGAAGGCCCAGAGAGGGTAGGGGTGTGTTGCTGTGTATGCCATAGTACTGAGTTGCCAGCGCCTGCCTTTCCTTACCTTTCATGGCTTTTCTGGGCTTATTATCATCATTTATGATACTGTGAGCACATGGGGGAAGCCCTGGGCTGCGGTGGGCGTGATAGGGGCCTTCTAAAGTTTAAATACCCCACGTATTATAGCGTATTTCCCCAAAATACTCCACCACTATGTTGCCATATGTTCGGGGATGCTCTGGTGGTGTTTCGGTGATTTTCGATATTTTTCAGATTTTTCGATACCATGGCTGGCGGACGGTCCCCTTAAAGAGAAACTGGACAAATAGGGTTATGGAGACAGGACAAAATGAGCTTTGGCTTGTGCCCTGTACAACTAGGTAAATACAAGGATGAACCAAAACTTTTACAGATTCATAAATGGAATAATTAAACTAAAAGAAAACTAGAAAGATTGAAGGATGGAAATGAAACATGAAAACCCAAAAGACATGAGTGAATTGCTAAACAAAAAATTTCAGCAAGTTTTTACAGAAGAATCAGAATTTAAAGAACCACAAGACAAGAAGACAAAAGTAAATGTGGAAAATCAGAGAAGTTTACTGAACGATGGAGGAACTGGAAGAGAGAAAAGCATCAGGACCAGATGGAGTATCAGGTTCCATTAGAAAAGAGTGCAAGAAACAATTAATTGAACCAGTATATGACATAATAAAGCACTCATTATCAACTGGAAGAGTGCCTGAGGAATGGAAGAGAGCAGACAGTGCCAGTTTATAAAAGTGAAAAAAAAAAGAAGAACCATTAAACTATAGACCAGTATCAATGACCACCCTAGTATGTAAGATCTGTGAAAAAGTGATAAAGAAGGAGTGGACAATTTCTAGAAAAACATGATGTAACAACAAAACCATATCACTTTAAACAAAAGTGATTATGTGTAACCAACTTGATGAGCTTTTATTTGAGAGTGATATAACACAGGAGAGGGGTGGATGGGTAGATTTTATGTATTTAGATCTAAAAAAAACTTTCAACAAGGTTCCCATAGCTGGTTATGGAAGCTAGAAAATATAGGAGGATTAAACAGAAAATAAAAAACGATGTAAAGTTACTTAAAGGAAAGAGAAATGAGAATGATAGTAAAAGATGTTACAGTAAAATCCCTCTCATCCGGCATTCAAGTATCCGGCAGCTTCAAGTATCCGGCACATTTTTCCCCGAGCCTTAAAATCAATAAAAAATCAATGTGTACTCATAAAATCAATTAAAATTCCCATGCGAGGCATACTTTGTCCCCTCGCCACCAGAGCGCACTGCTTCGCGCCACCCGCGGCCCACTGCACTGTGTTTACTCAGTCCTGCTCTATGTGACTCAGTCCTGCGTGTGCACTGTTTATCGTCTGACGCCTTCATCATGCCTAAAGTTGTAGAAAAGAGGAAGCGTGTTGTGCTTACACTTAAGCAGCTGATCAGATCAGCTGATCTTTGTTATGGTAAGATGCGTGAGTGTAGGGTGGTGATTGTGGACATAATTTCACTTCTATTCAAGTATCTGGCAATATTCAAGTATCCGGCATGTCAGCGGTCCCATTGATGCCGGATAAGGGATTTTACTGTAAATCAAAATGGAGAAGTGTAGATAGTTGAGTACCACATTAATAGAGTGTCAAAATCTTTCAAGTTCTAACATCCCTCATAACTTGTGGCATCTAGCCAAAAACATCTCTAATAATTTTGCTTCTTCTTTCTCTCCTTTATTTCAACCAGATGGCACCACTGCTATCACACCTATTTCTAAAGCTGAACTCTGCTCAAACCTTTGCTAAAAACTCTACCTTGGATGATTCAGGGCTTGTTACGCCCTCTCCTCCACCCACTGACTACTTTTTGCTACCTATTAAAATTCTTCGCAATGATGTTTTCCATGCCCTTGCTAGCCTAAACCCTCAGAAAGCTTATGGACCTGATGGGGTCCCTTCCATTGTTCTCCAAAACTGTGCTTCCATGCTTGCACTTTGCCTAGTCAAACTCTTTTAACTCTGTCAAGATCTACCTTTCCTTCTTGCTGGAAATTTACCAACATTTAGCCTGTTCCTAAAAAGGGTGACTGTTATAATCCCTTAGACTACTGTCCTGTTGCTTTAATTTCCTGCTTATCTAAAGTTTTTGAATCTATCCTCAACAGGAAGATTCTTAAACATCTATCACTTCACAACCTTCTATCTGATTGCCAGTATGGGTTCCCTCAAGGCTGCTCAAGTGGTGATCTGGCTTTCCTCACTGAGTCTTGGTCATCCTCTTTTAGACATTTTGGCAAAACTTTTGCTGTTGCCTTAAACATATCAAAAGCTTTTGATAGAGTCTGGCACAAAGCTTTGATTTCCAAACTACCCTCCTATGGCTTCTCTCCTTCTCTGTGTAACTTCATCTCAAGTTTCCTTTCTGACCATTCTATTGCTGCTGTGGTAGATGTCACTGTTCTTTCTACATATATTAACAGTGGTGTTCCTCAATTTTCTGTCATCCACTCTCTTCCTGTTATTCATCAATGATCTTCCAAACCAAACTTCTTGTCCTATCCACTCCTATGCTGATGATACCGCCCTGCACTTTTCCACATCTTTCCATAGACAACCAATCCTTCAGGAAGTAAAACAGTTCATGCAGGGAAGCCACAGAATGCCTGACTTCTGATCTTTCTAAAATTTCTGATTGGGACAGCAAATTTGGTATTGTTCAATCCCTCAAAAACCCAGTTCTTCCATATATCAACTCGACACCTTCCAGACAACTATCCCCTCTTCTTCATTGAAACTCAGCTGTCCCCCTCTTCTTATAATCTAAACTGGAAACTTCATATCTCATCTCTAGCTAAAACAGCTTTTATGAAGTTAGGCATTCTGAGATGTCTCTGCCAGTTGTCACACTCCCCCCCCCCAGTATTCTCAGTCATTCATCCCTTTCTCAGGTAAACTCTGGAACTCCCTGCCTGCTTTCTGTATTTCCACCTTCTTATGACTTGGATTCCTTCAAGAGGGAGATTTCAAGACACTTATCCTTCAGTTTTTTACTACCACTTCAGACCAGGGACCAGTATTTCAGTGGGCTTTTTTTTTTTTTTTTTTTTGCTGGTGTCCCTCCTACATAAATGAAAAAAAAAAATCAGTGCTGGCACTAATACTTTTTCTGATTTACATAAGTGATATGCCTGAAGGAGTAAAGGGTTATGTAAGCTTGTTTGCAGATGATGCAAAGTTACAAAGACATCAAAGAAAACAAAGACTGCGAAATTCTACAAGAGGATTTGAATAAAATCTGGGACTGGAGTAAGAAATAGGAGATGGAACTTAATGCAAAAAAAATGTTGTGTAATGGAAATGGGAAAAATTGAAAAGAAACCAAAATGGACATAATTATAAAATGGGAAATGAAGAAATAATAAAAGTACAAGAAGAGAAAGATCTGGGAGTGACAATACAGGATAGTCAACAGTTGGAGAAGCTTG
>NC_087153.1:22901510-22906510 GCF_035594125.1 Scylla paramamosain | reverse complement strand
TCAGCATCCCCAGCCATCATCATAATTTCTTCATTGTTATTGTCTGTTGAATACCTTAGATCTTCAAAAAGTAGTTCTTTGTAGGCATATTTGAAGTCTATTGTAATTTCTTGATCAAGTGGCTAAATTAAGGAAGTTGTTCTTGCTGGCAAGAGGAGAAAATTCATAGCTTCGTGCTGCCCCCTTAGGTAGTTCAGGTTATTTGGAGCATTATATTATCTAGTAGTGACAGCACTTTGAAAGTTATGCACTATATGCATCATATTCTCTCTTAGCTAGCATCCTTAATAAAGTTGTTGAATCAGTCAAGGAAAACTCCACATGTCATATAGCTACTAGGAGCTGTTGCCTAATAAACATCACTCTGTCACAATAACTCAAAGTGCTTAAAACACTGAGGTTTCTTTATCATTCACATGAGTAAAGCCTTCATCTTGTACCCAGCCAGGCTGCAAGCAGGCAGGATTGTCTTTTTCTTCTTATCAGGCTTCTTGCTTCTCACTTGATGATGTTCCTTAATAATGAACATTGATCTTGGTATTTTCGTGATTTGGAGTCCTGTTTCATCCATGTTATAAATTTGATGAGAAACATACCTACTGTCTTTGATTACATGTTTTAAATATTCTGTTGTTTTTCTTCTGCTAGATCCTCTGCTATAGTGCTCTCTCTCTCTCATTAGTTGTGTTTTTTTGGAGTTTCTACCATTGCTTAAATCTAGCAAACCAGCCTGTGGATGCCCTGAAGCCACCTGGCTCCTGGTTTAATTTACAGCAAGTTGCGTGATGATGGGCATAACTTCTTATGTTGAGGGAGTCGATGCCCACTGCTTCTTGAGCCGTCTACTGGTAGTAGAGAAGCAAATATCTCTCCATCATAACTGCTAGATCAGCAACATGGACATGAGAATCAATCATAGATGAACCATAGGCCCTGGTTATCCTTAGAATGGCTTCCCAGTCTTAAAATCATCCTTACAGTTGATTCATTCACTCCATAATGCCTGTTAGTGCTAGCATTCTTCTCATTTCAGTCCTTGCACTTTATGATGTCTAACTTGGCAGTTTGTGGCAACCCTTTATGAGGCTTGGCTGGTAGGACAGCAAAGTGGTAGGTAGACAGGCAGGTGAGCGATACCATCAATAGTTGGCCAGCACCTGACTAGAGAAGGAATGTTTTGTGGTTCAGAGTACTGATATGTCATTACACTCCATTTTTGACTGTGTTATGACTCCCACACCCACACACTAACAATATTTCCAAACTTTCTCCACTTTGTTATATCTGCGCTGTACTGACTCAGTCCAGATAATAACTATCATATTTGCCAGTGCATTAGATACACTTTTTCTTGAAAAAAGTATCTAATAATTACTGTGCCTCTAATGCAGCCTTAGTACAAATGCCTAGGCCTATAGCTGTGGAGTTGAAGCAGTAGTACACTAAGCACTAGTATTGTTACTAATAATATTACTACTAATAAAATTCTCTCTCTCTCTCTCTCTCTCTCTCTCTCTCTCTCTCTCTCTCTCTCTCTCTCTCTCTCTCTCTCTCTCTCTCTCTCTCTCTCTCTCTCTCTCTCTCTCTCTCTCTCTCTCTCTCTCTCTCTCTCCTTCCCCTTTCTCCCCCTCCCCCTTCCCCTTCCCAGCCTTCCTCCCCCTTCCTCTCCCTTGTCCCTTATCTCTGACAGATAAGGGGGAGGGGAGGTGACAAGATGAAAGAGGAAGGGAGAGGAAAGGAAAAAGAAGAGGAAGGGACATAACCAGGGAAGGAGAGTATATGGGGTAAGGAAGTGGAGGAAGGGTGAGGGTGGAGAATTCTCAGATGGACAGGAAAAGTGAAAAAAAATAAATATAAGCAGCAAGAGTGAAGAGTAAGTGAAGAATTAGAGAGAGAGAGGAAGTATTGAGAAACTGTATTTTTTTTTTCTGACCCCTACTCCTTTTCATTTTTCCTCTATCCGTTCCCTTTTACATTTGCCTCCTTCCAGTCTCATTCTATGTAGCAATCCTCAGGATTGTTTTTTTTTTATACAGTTAAATGTTACAGTAGAATATGTTACATAATTTACATTACATAAATATTTGTGACCTTTCACAGGCTAAAGACAGCATTATAAGTGCTGTCAACCTTAAAGCCCAACTCTTGCCTTTATTGGCTCTTATTCACCACATCATCAAAGTGTTCACTCTCTCCTTGAACTGTTGTACACTTGCACTGTCAAGGCTTGGCTGTGAAATGAGCAACACATTCCATAAGGTGATGTGTTTGTAGGTGAACTGCCACTGAAGGTGCCATGTCTTGCATCGTGGTTGCAGTAGTTCTGTGAGGCCCAGAGAGACTGTCTTGGTGGCAAACTGGGCCCACCGAGTTGGAGTTGGAGTGCTTGCAGGTGAGGCACTTCTTGATTGTGTATTTTAAACATCACTGTGAGGCCTGCCATGTCTCTGCGATGCTGGAGGCTGTGGAGATAGGGCTCTTACCTGGCACCACTAATGAGCCTGGCAGCTCTGTCCTGAACTCTGTCCAGGAGGGCATGGTGTCTCCTCATTGCCCTTCCCCAGGAGAGGCATGCATACTCCATGGCAAGCAAATCTGCACCTTGTAGAGGACTCCCATCCCCTTGCTATCAAGGAGCCATGAGATCCATTTCAGGAATACGAGCTTCTCTGAGGCCTCCCTGGCCAGTCGCTCAATGTGAGTTTTGAAGGTCAACTTGCTGTCATAACTGACCCCCAGCATCTCCACCTCATCTTGTGGCACCAGCATATTCCCCTTAAAGTTAAGACACAGCACTGTATTAGACCTGGAGACATTGAGCAGCTGTGTTGTGTGTGGCAAACTTTACCTGCCACTTGCTGCCCCAGGCCATGATGCACCTGAGTGTAGAGTTCATATGGGCAGCAGTGACAGCCTCCTCCCCTGGTCTGTAGCTCTAGGAGAGGCTGATGTCATCAGTGTAGGCCTTCATGGTAGGGATGAGGCTCAGGAACTTATTAAAATATATATTCCAGAGCAGGGGGCTGAGACAGCTTCCTTGAAGATCTCCTGCTCTGATGGGATGCAAGTCTAACTCCCACCCATTGATGACCATCTTCACCTCACTCAGGTAGTCATTAAAGAGCTGGAGGAGTGGCCCATCTACACCTGCTGTTAGAGTTTTGATAGGGTGGCTGCATGCCAGACCCTGTTAAATGCTCCCTCAATATAGAGAGCCAAAACAGCAGTATCCTCCCTTAATTGAGGGCAGCACTCCATTCTGAGGTTAGCAGCAGGTGCAAGTCTGCTGTAGACCTGCTCTGCCTGAACCTGTACTGCAGGTGGTAGTGTTTGATGTGCTGGGTTACTCCTGAGGCCACCACAGATTCCAGCACCTTGCTTAACCACTTCACTTCAGATGCTTAAAAAAACATGCATCGCTCATATATGGTTCAGGCCCATGAACAGTAACTTATCTAATTTCT
The DNA here is from genome assembly GCF_035594125.1 of Scylla paramamosain. Classification (NCBI taxonomy): domain Eukaryota; kingdom Metazoa; phylum Arthropoda; class Malacostraca; order Decapoda; family Portunidae; genus Scylla; species Scylla paramamosain. Next base: position 22,903,046 of record NC_087153.1, on the reverse strand, counting down.
AATACTTTCTGATACTAATTCTAATAATAATTTCTCTCTCTCTCTCTCTCTCTCTCTCTCTCTCTCTCTCTCTCTCTCTCTCTCTCTCTCTCTCTCTCTCTCTCTCTCTCTCTCTCTCTCTCTCTCTCTCTCTCTCTCTCTCTCTCTCTCTCTCTCTCTCTCTCTCAACTTTTCAATTGTCATAGAAATATGAGACAGTTGTTGATGTTTTTCAGGATGTATGACACACATACGCACGCACACACGCATGCACGCATGCACATGCACGCACACACACATGCACGCACACACACATGCACACATACACACACATGCACACATTTACAATTTAGGGTGGTTGGAGGATAGTGAATTATAGAAAAGGTGGTGATGGGTGAAGGAGGAATAAATGGGGAGGGAAGGGAAGGCGAAGTTATCAGAAAAGAGATTCCTCGGTTTGTCTTTTACTTAAAATCTACACTGGAAATTTCACATCTCATCTCTAGCTAAAACAACTTCTGTAAAGTTAAGCATTCTGTGTTGTCTCAGCTACTTTTTCTCAACCCCCATCAGCTGCTAATTCTGTACAAGGATCCTATCTGTCTAAGTATGGAGTTTGCTTCATGTGTTTGAGGGAAGGATTCCACTTATACCACTTATTTGTACAGGGTGGAATCAAGAGCTTTTTGTTTTATCAACTCCTTTCCTTTAATTGACTCCACAATATTGCATCTCTTCCTATCTTCTATCAGTATTTTCACATTAACTGCTCTTCTGATCTTGCTGACTGCATGCCTCCCTTCTTCCTGCAGCTTCACTGCACAAGATCTCTTTCTCTCATCCTTGTTTTGTCCACCTCTCTATTGCAAGAGATAGCCAGTATTCTCAATCATTCATCCCTTTCTCTAGTAAACACATTTTTTTTTTTTTTTATTGTGATGAAACATAATTTTAAAAAAATTTTCTGCAAAATCTTCTTGTAAAATAGGGGTGCATGTTATACAGAGGTGTGTCTAATACAGGGGCAAATATGGTAATTTTCAGTAGTGTGAAATGCTCAGTTAAAATGTGCTTTATAGCACTTTTTTTTACTGTTTCAGTGTTCCTGTAGTCAGTGTGTGTGGATGCTGCATGATGCACATTGTTGTTGGGATGAGAGACTGAGTCTATCTCACATACATACATACATACATATATACACACAGGGTATCCTGCGAGGAAAATCAGTGGCTGACACTCAACTACAATCTCTCTCTCTCTCTCTCTCTCTCTCTCTCTCTCTCTCTCTCTCTCTCTCTCTCTCTCTCTCTCTCTCTCTCTCTCTCTCTCTCTCTCTCTCTCTCTCTCTCTCTCTCTCTCTCTCTCTCTCTCTCTATACATGCATACATACATGATACAAACATGATTCGTTCCAATGTAGGATTTGTTATGGCATATGTGTGTTATGGCAACTGAAGAACCTATTAGAAAAAAATAATTGGTTCTAGGAAACCAGAAAATAATATAAAAGATTCCACATTAAAAAAAAAATCAAATTGAGCACATCAGCACTACTAC
>NC_087153.1:22869010-22899010 GCF_035594125.1 Scylla paramamosain | reverse complement strand
TTGCCGGATACTTGAATAGAAGTGAAATTATGTCCACAATCACCACCCTACACTCACGCATCGTACCATAACAAAGATCAGCTGATTGCCGTGCCGCGCGTCGCCACCCACACTGCCACCTCACACTCACCAACACACAGTTGTAGCATTGGGCCTGTAATTGTGACTCCTTCTGATCTTTTCAAGCTGAACCACTCGTATAACACTTTATCCATCATTTCACCACGATGATACTGCAGTGTGTGACGATTTTCCACTGCCTTTGGGGTGTCGGTGGCTTTCATGTAATCCCGCAACTTTTTCGTTTGGGATTTAATGTCATAAATAGTTGATGAGCCCACACCATATTCCACCATTAGTTGCTGTCTGCTTTCACCTCTCTCTAATCGTCGAGAAATGTCTACCTTCTGCTTAAGTGTAAGCACAACACGCTTCCTCTTTTCTACAACTTTAGGCATGATGAAGGCGTCAGGCGATAAACAGTGCACACATGAGACTGAGTCACTGAGTAAACATAGTGCAGTGGGCCGCGGGTGGCGCAAAGCAGTGCGCTCTGGTGGCGAGGGGACAAAGTATGCCTTGCGCGGGAATTTTAATCGATTTTATGAGTACACATTGATTTTTTATTGATTTTAAGGCTCTGGGAAAAATGTGCCGGAATCTTGAAGTTGCCAGATACTCGAATGCCGGATGAGAGGGATTTTACTGTATATATATATATATATATATATATATATATATATATATATATATATATATATATATATATATATATATATATATATATGCACACATACATACATGCATACATACATACATACATACAAAGATAGGCCTGCTGCCCACTAACCTGCAATATTCTAATGCAAATTGTATCAAAGTGGGGGTGGTCCATTTGTTTCCAAATCAAACTCTAATTTGAGGAACTTAAAGCATAGTGTCAGGAGAGGCTGCACAAAGTTGCAGAAAAGTCTGTAACATGGAGTAGGGTAAAACTAATGTCATGGGAGTGAGCATGCTGCCTTCCCTGTCACCCACAGTGATATTAGTTTCGGGAAAAGAATGATGGCTGCAGCTGTCACTGTTGCTATGACCATATTCAATGATGTGAATTTAGTGAGGGCAGGTTGCAACTGTCATTCCCACTCCTACTGCTGCTGCCCCCATCACCATACGTAGAGATTTGAATTTAACAAAAAGAAGGGCAGGCTTTAGCTGCTGACACGGCCACCACTGCTGCTGCCATACACAATGATGTGAGTTTAACGAAAAGAAGGACAGGCTTTAGCCACCAACAGAGCCACCACAGCTTCAGTGAGAAGGGCAGGTGAGCTGCAGCAGCTGCTGGTGTCATACACAGTGATGATACAGTCAGTGAATGTTTATCTTGCATCCTGGCAGCACATGTTACTCAGGGAGTGTCTTGCTTAAGGCCTCTTGGCAAATATAAAAAATGTGCTGGAACAAATAAACTTCTTGGCTTCTCAGGTGTTCCATCTCAATAATCAGACTACTACATTGGTTTGTTATCACTGCCAATTTCCAAGGAACAGAGCCTATCACATATGCAAGGATGTGATCTTTATCCTTAATAATTGTTGTTACAATTGATTGCTTCAGACCAATCAGGTGGCCAATCTTCATTGGTGTTTCTCCCTTCTGTGCCCATTTCACTATTTCTAATTTAACTTTCATAATGATTGCTTTCCTTCTCCTCAATGCACTGCCATCAGAGGAGTCTGCCTTGCACTTGGGAGCCATAATGAAGGGCAAAAAAGACAGCTCAAATGAGAGCAAATAAGTACCAATCAAAAATGGCACACAATTAGGACTGACCACTGTTACCTTCCTTGGTCTTTTACTGCATGATGATGTAGTCCTCCACCATGCTCACCAACTAGTTCTGTGTGTGTGTGTGTGTGTGTGTGTGTGTATGTGTGTGTGTGTGTGTGTGATTACCTAGCTGTGTCATGCGGGAAAGGAGCTATGCTCATACTGTCCCACCTCTGTATCTATTATTATCTAACTTGGCCTTGAAATTACAAATAGTTTTTTCTTGCACCACATTCTTATTTAGACAGTTCCTTGTATCAACTACTCTTTGTGGAAAACTATTCTTTTTGATATATCTTCTACAGATTTCCTTTTTCTTTCTGTGTCCTCTAGTGTCTCTTGTATACCATGTCACAATGTCATTGCTGTTTAGCTTTCCCAGTCCTTCCATTAGTCTATATATCATAATTAAGTCTTCTCTCTCCCTACTTTGTTCTAGAGTTTGGAAGGTTTAGTTTTTCAAGTCTCATTTCGTATGTCTCTTCAATTAAGTTTGGGATAAACTTTGTTGCTGCTCTGTATCCTCTCCAGTTTCCTGATATGTTTCTTGAGACTTGGTGACCATACTACAGCTGCATATTCCAATTTCAGACATATCATCGTTACAGTTAGTTTCCTCATTTCTTCATCCAAGTATGCAAATGCAATTCTTATATTCCTTAGCAAATTCATTGTTTCCTCAACAATCTTGTTTATATGGTAATCAGCTGTTAATGTGTCTGCTACTATCACTCCCAAGATCTATTCCCTTTATTCTTTTTCCAATATAGTTGTCTCCCAACTTGTAATCACCAGATGGTCTTTTTTACTCTTCCTAAATTCCAATAAGCTTCATTTCTTTGCATTAAAATTCATTTCCCACTTACAGCTCCACTTTTCAATTCGGTTCAAATCTTGTTGTAAAGCTTTCTGATCTTTTTCTGTCAATTTTTTTCATCAATTTAGCATCATCTGCAAATAAACCCATATAGTTGTTGATCCCTTCTGTCATATCATTAATGTACAGTGAATATGACTGGAGCCAATACAGAACCTTGAGGTACTCCACTTCCTACTCTTCTCCAAGATGACTTCTGGTCTCTAATAACTGTTCTCTCTTAATTGCTTAGGAAGTCTTCCATCCACTTCAAGAGTCCCCATCTCACTCCTTCAATGTTCTTTATCTTTCACAGGAGTCTCCTATTGTCAAAGACCTTTTTCAAGTCCAGGTAGATACCATCTACCCATCCATCTCACTCTTGTACTATGTCAATTATTCTCGAGTAAAAACAAATCAAATTAGTTGTTTATGATCTCCCTCTACGAAATCCAGATTGTGTATCAGTTATGCCATTTTCTTCCAAAAATTTCAACCATCTATCTTTCACAATTCGTTCACATATTTTTACCACAACTGATGTTAACAATTCTGGTCTATAATTCAGAGGATCTTTTTTACACCCCCTTTAAATATTGGTACAATATCAGCCTTTTTCCAGTCACTTGGTACCTTGCTCTCTTGAAATGAATGCTCTACAATATGATGTATTTTTTCTGCCAACTGACTTACATTCCTTTAAAACCCAGTTTGATATACCATCTGGTCCCTGTGCTTTACTTCTAACTTCTGCATCATTTCCTGTATTTCATTGATAGTCACATTAATTTCTTCATAAGAGTTAACTGCTGCTCCTTCACTTTCGTATATTATAAACTTGCTTTCTTTGGTGAAGACTGACTGAAAGGCATCACTAATCACCTCCACCATATCCTCAACCTCTTCATATTCTTTGCCATCCACCTCTAATTTTTCAATTATTTCCTTTTGTTGTACTTTATTGTTGATATGTCTGTAGAACAGTTTTGGTTGGTCTTTACATTTATCTATTACATCTTTTTCGTATTTTCTATGCTCTCCTTTTCATAAATTATCTTAACATTAATTTCTTATTATCTTCTACTCTGCCCACAAATTTTGTCTTCCTCTCTTCCATTTTTTCCAAGCAGTATCTTTTTTTTTTTATGTATATATATATTTCACATCCATTAAACCAGTCCTTATGTTCAACTTCTCTTCCTCTTACTTTCGGTATATATCTTTCCACTCCTTCATTATATATTTCAACAAATTCTTTCAATTTCCTTTCCACTCCTCTTACTTCTTTAAACTTAGTCCAGTTAGTTTTTCCAAAGTATTTCTTAAGCTGATCAAATTTTCCTTTCTTATAATTGAATCTTCCAATCCTATGGTTTCTTTTCATTAATTTATGTTCAACTTCTCTTCCTCTTACTTTCGGTATATATCTTTCCACTCCTTCATTATATATTTCAACAAATTCTTTCAATTTCCTTTCCACTCCCCTTACTTCTTTAAACTTAGTCCAGTTAGTTTTTCCAAAGTATTTCTTAAGCTGATCAAATTTTCCTTTCTTATAATTGAATCTTCCAATCCTATGGTTTCTTTTCATTAATTCTTTAAATTCTTTTATGATTTTTTTTTTCCAACATAAATGGAATTCAAGAGCGAGACCCCAAAAACCAATGCAACCAAAGAAAGCAATAGTGAAAAACCAAATAAATGAAACTAAATCAAAATGTACTGCATAATATTTTTTTCTTTGCTTTTTTTTTTTTTTTTTTTTTTACTTAGAAAAAGATTGGGTTTGGTGTAGTATTTCAACAAATTCTTTCAATTTCCTTTCCACTCCCCTTACTTCTTTAAACTTAGTCCAGTTAGTTTTTCCAAAGTATTTCTTAAGCTGATCAAATTTTCCTTTCTTATAATTGAATCTTCCAATCCTATGGTTTCTTTTCATTAATTCTTCTTTAAATTCTTTTATGATTTTTTTTTTCCAACATAAATGGAATTCAAGAGCGAGACCCCAAAAACCAATGCAACCAAAGAAAGCAATAGTGAAAAACCAAATAAATGAAACTAAATCAAAATGTACTGCATAATATTTTTTTCTTTGCTTTTTTTTTTTTTTTTACTTAGAAAAAGATTGGGTTTGGTGTAGTATGTGTGTGGTGATGTACAATAAATAAGTGATGAGTGTATTGGAGGACTTGCTGGTACTGTCATTGGAGTGTAGCACTGAAAATGCTTTGTTTTTAAACAAAAAAATCAGCAAAGGAAACCACGGTTACCAAACACCTTCCTTTTTAAACATACAAGTTTTTAAGAAAGTTTGAACTCATTGCTTCAGTTGTGGTACCATAATTCAGTTCTAGAACAAACTTACTTGATTTCAAATATTAAAAGACATAGTAAAAGATGCTGTTTATTACTAATTTATAGTTTCTCTGAATATTTAGTTTTGTGTGTTTTTATATATTTGGAGGAGAGACAAAGAGTAAGACAATTTGATCTTTGAAATCCTGTTTAAAAGCCTCAATGAAAACAAACAGTTTTCAGCGCTCAGGAATTATTCCAAGCCATCCATGGGTCTATCAATGACCCCCCAATGCCATCACTATTGTACAACTGCATTTTTCCAGTAGCTTTTCCCACCAGCAAGATTTCTAAGTGTTATGATCACCTTTATCTTTGCAGTAAGTGGGTTGCTCTTCTCTGTGTCTCACTGTAAGGCTTCCCTCACTAGATCAGTGATGAAGCAAATACCTGCACATTCTAAACAGTATCTTCTGATGAGTTCTGTGTCACTAAGTTCATTCAGTACATCCTTTCTGGATAAATAATGTGTGAGCTGGAGATTTTATGAAGCAGCCATCTTGGCTGTGGGAGCGTGTCATAATCTGCTAAGACAGAGTAGAGTAGCCTGGTGTCTAGGAATGAATTAGTTAATCTTTTCATTGATTCCTATGTGGAAAATAGTTTTGGTTTTTTAACATTTCAGATTTCAAACAATATTCAGGAACAAATTCTTCTAGAACCGAGGTTCCACTGTATATGTAACTATGAAATGGTGTAAGTTGAGACTAAACCAAGGACTACCATACAGTGTTGGTAGATGAAGTCCAAAATGTTGATATGAAAAACTTTTGCAAATTAGCACCATACCAGCTAAACCAAGTCATGCTAGACCAAAGTCAGCATAGCCTGTGCAGTAATAACTACTGCATCTTACTCTGAGGACTTGACATATTAGAGTTTCTGATTCTGGTTCTGGTTGATGATTCAGAGATTTATATTTTGCAACAGCACCACCTTGATATGGTCTTGTTTCTTTTTGTGGACTGATCTGCATATGTTTCTCTCAAGGATCTCTCAGTTTTCCATGTGCTTTTCTCCCTTTTCTTCCAAAACCTGTCTAGCATTTCTTCTGTTCCAGTGTTATTGTTGTCAAACGAATATATGGTGATTTATCCACTAGTCTCTCTTGGTCTTCATCTCTTCCCTTTCCTTTGTTATCAGTCACTTTCTCTTGAATGAAGCTGCTGCAGGCAAACAAAGTTTGTATGCAGGTGTTGCATGATGCAGCCTTATTCTAATCACTGCAGCCACATGCACACTGCACTTGCACACAAATTTTGTTTACTTGCAGCAGCTTGGGCCTAGAGAATGGGAATGGACTGATAATAAGGATAAGAGACAAGATGAAGACCAGAGACAAGTGGATAAATTAAAAAGACCATATATTAAAAATGAAGATCAGATTATTGGTGTTTTGACAACAGTAACTTTGAAACAATAAAAATAAGTACTGTAACAATTTTTGGAGAAAAGAGAAATGTACAAGGAGAACTAAAACCAAGTAATGTTTGAGAGAAGCAGGAGAGCAGACTAGACCACAATAAGAAATCATAAAAAAGGCTACATCAATGAGGTTGTGTTGCAAAGGCTAAATCTCCCAACTTTCAAGCAGAATCAGGAACCTTTGTTATTATCATGTCCTCAGAGCTTGGTACAAGGGGAGTCTCTAAAGGAAGGGGATGAAACTGAAGACCCTGAATATAATATGAGGAGTTTCCTAGGATTTTTAGTGGTATTTCACATGTCAGAATTTCAATAAATTGGCAAAGGTTGAGCCCCTATTATGCTTTTTTATGGAAATTGTGCAGTGTATACACACACATGCAAATAGATAGATAGGTTGATTGATTGATTGGTTGACTGATTGATACATGAAGTTAACCAAGATTGATTCCTGATCACATTTTCAGTGCCTGTCTCTTTAGAGTCAAATCAACTAAGTGTTATGAAACTATGGGAATAACAAGAGGAAATTTGAATGGCAAAAACTGGCTTAAAGCTCAACGACAAGTATTGCTGTGTATGACTGAATAGATGAACACCTCAACTACTACTGTGGTCATTCAGTACAGTTGGCCTTGGATGCCTGTGCTTGAGTCTCTCTCTCTCTCTCTCTCTCTCTCTCTCTCTCTCTCTCTCTCTCTCTCTCTCTCTCTCTCTCTCTCTCTCTCTCTCTCTCTCTCTCTCTCTCTCTCTCTCTCTCTCTCTCTCTCTCTCTCTCTCTCTCTCTCTCTCTCTCTCTCTCTCTCTCTCTCTCTGCCTCTCATAATATATGTGGAATGCCAAATGATATTTTCTTATTTCTATTTACCAGTGATATGCAGAGTAGTAGTAGTGCAAAAATTTTGCACTAATTAATTAGTGCAATACAGTAATCTCTTGACTATTGTGGGTGTTAGGTTCCAAAACCCCTTTGATAGGTGAAAATCCGTGAAGCAGAAACTACTGCACTGTATATTTTTTATTATTTTTATAATTTGTATGTATTTATTTTGTTATTTTTATATATTTAAGCTCTTATAAACTCCCCACACTGATAAATCTTTTCTACACTCTTAAAACACTTTTTAAACTCAAACCTACATTTAGACACATCCTTACATATAAAAAATAAATAAATAAATATTTGGTACACTCACCTGTGAAGATACTTCAACTTGATTGATGATGATTTGCTGTGCAGTACTGAACAGTCTAGGTGATGATGAGGTGTAGAAAATTATAGCCAACAGCCCGACACGCACAGGCAGCACAAGGCAAGGGTGTGTTTAGGGAAACTGATCATACCGCACATTGCCTATCCATAATTTTACACCCATCTTCGTCCATCCATTCTTTTCATGAAAATGTTCAAAAGCACTTGGTGAGAATCTTATTTTAGGTTTAGTTTTGCACTTGAAGATATTTTATTCATTTTTGGTATATAACCATCTCAGTTGTCTGGTGCTCACTGACCTAAACTTCACCACAGATGATTTGGTAGTTTGGGTGTCATCTTATACTACTGATAGGCTAGAGAGTACTTATTTTACCACAGAAACAATTAAAATCTAAAGAAATATAAATACATAGCCGCAGAAACCCAACATATGCTGAAGAGTCTGCAGTATAAATTTACATACCATATTTGATGGCTTATAAGATGCATGGGCTCATAAGATGCACCCAGTTTTGGCAGACATTGAAATGAAAAAAAAAGATAAATGAGTGGATTTAAGCTCTGAATATGAAGTGAAGGATTTCATCTGACATTTGAAGACTCTCACATGCATTTAGATCATTATTAGATCCTAATATTTTGCATTTAAAAACTTTAATATTTGCTAGTAGCCTAAGTACCAATCCTGTTGTAAGATGTAAGCATGTACCTGGCATATGGCATTGGCAGTGACTGTGAGAGACTACAGGGGTAATAAAGTTTGTTCATAAGAATGTTAAAAGATAGGTGCAATTTTAATTGTATGAAAGTGTGTCTTACCTCAAGGAGCAACAGCATCACACTGTAAAGAATGCAGTGAAGCTTGCTCATGTCACCAGGTTCGGCGCGTAACCAACTGCGTGTTTGTTTTGGTAAATGCAATGCATGGTACATGGTCACTTAGGCAAATTCTTCCTGACTGGTGTCATTCTCTATGAATTACCAGTAAGTATGACCAATTGTTACCTTGAAAGAAAGAGTTGTTTTGTGGTGTAGTACCAATCATCACTTTGTTTACATGTGTGAAGATGTCTGGGGTTTGATTTTAGACCCTCTGTTGCCATAGACTTATCACTAACCACTGCCTCAATGCTGAACCTTGGCCTCATAGGACACAGGCTTATTTCATGAGACTTTTTTTTTTTTTTTTTTTTTTTTTTTTTAGAAAAGGTGCATCTTATGAGCCATTAAATACAGTATATTAGGTAGAAAAATGCACAATGTAGTGAGGGCATGATAGGTGAACCTGGGATAGTCAAGGGATTACTGTATTCAAGCCAGTACAACCATATTTAAACATGATGAATTTCTTTTACAGTAGGGTATGTAACAACACAGTCATTATAACATACAACTGCAATAATGCACAGAAATTTTTATAAATATTTAATCAGAATAACAAACCAAAACTGGCTTAATGAACTTGCCACTTATACTAGCACTGGAATTTTAATAAAAATTCAATCAGAATAACAAATCAAAATTGGTAAGATGAATTCGCCATTCATGCAAGCACTGAAATTTTAATAAAAAGTTAATCAGAATAACAAACTAAAACTCACAAGACTAACTCATCAGCTCTGTGAATTGCTGCTCACCTATCTGCCACCTGTCCCTTACTCCCTTTTTTCCTTCCCTTTCTCTCCTTTCCTCTTGTCTCAAACCTCCCTCCTTGTCACCTCCACTTCCTCCATGCTCTCTCTCTCTCTCTCTCTCTCTCTCTCTCTCTCTCTCTCTCTCTCTCTCTCTCTCTCTCTCTCTCTCTCTCTCTCTCTCTCTCTCTCTCTCTCTCTCTCTCTCTCTCTCTCTCTCTCTCTCTCTCTCTCTCTCTCTCTCTCATTTTGTCATTTTCATTTCATCCTTTCTCACTCTTTCTCGCTCTCGTATATGTAATTCCATTTTCATTCTCAATCAGTCTCATTCTATTTAGCAATCCTTAGGATTGTTCTTTCTGAGAGAGAGAGAGAGAGAGAGAGAGAGAGAGAGAGAGAGAGAGAGAGAGAGAGAGAGAGAGATATGCCAACAGTAAGTAAATGTGACTGATACTTTTCAAACCATCACAAAACTTGGGATGATAATGATGGTAAGAATTTAGGACTAGGCGCAAAACTCAGGAGGGTACTGTTATCCCGAATGTATTTTTTAAGAATTGTGGATTTTTTAATATTATTTTCTCATTTCCTGGAACCAATAATTTTTCCCATAGGTTCTTCAGTCACCATAACATACATTTGCCACAACAAACTCTACATTTTAATGAATCATGTTCATTGTTGCGTACCCTACTGTATTTTATGAACATGGTGTTGGCAGATGAGGTTGTAACTCTCCATTTTAGATCACCATAAACAACTTGCAGTTCTAACCATTTTAAAATCAACATGATTTTGCCTCACTACCTTAAGGCCACATGAGACTGCAGGGTTAAACTTTTCTCCCCATATTTGCCTACTCATGGGATTCTGCCTCGAGTATAGAAGTCTGCTGTTTTTTACTGAAAGGAGAAAATTATGTGGGCCACCACAAACAAGGAGAAAGGCTGTATCATTGGCATGAGGCAAGGAGTAGAGATCAACAAGATTTCTTTCTATGTTGGCGGCTAAAGAGTACTCTTTTGCATCCTTATTGCCACCAAAAATTCTGAATGAGACTGAAGTTCACTTCCAGAATCCTTGCCCTGGCAAGCAGAGAAAGATTTCCAAGAAGACTGATAAATTCATGTACTTTGATAAAAATCCATTCATCACATCAGGGGAAATCAAAAAGGAACTTCATTCTCAGTCAGACCTTTGCTGGGAATAAGGATGCAAATTGTAGTGGTTGTGTGGCTGCCAGTATGGATAGCATTCTCATTGATCTCAATTCCTTGTCTCAGGTTGGTGATATGAACCTTCTCCACCTTGCTTGTGGTAGCTCTGACCATTTTTGTTATTTTGGTGAAAAATGCAGACCTTTATATTCCATGGGCCAAAAACCTGTGAATGGGCAAATTGGGGACAAAAGCTTAACCTCACAACCTTCTGAGGCCTTGAGGTACTGAAGCAATGATGTCATCATGTGATTATGTTATTATTGAGGAGTCACCAGTATTCATCATTTTGAGCTGTGTGAGAGTTTGTTGGTTTTATAGTGGTAAGAGTTGCAAGCCATTTACCAGTGACTTTAAATGGAGGTTTGCAACTTCATTCATTGATGCTGGATGGGTTAAGTCTCATTTCAAGCTGGGAGATGGTTTTATACATTCAGCCAAACTGCTAAGTCATACTACTGTGTGTGTGGACTTGTTAGTTGATTTATATATGATGCTGTAACTGATTATTGATGTGGTAATCCGGACCTGTGTACTGCTCATCTTATGATATTTGCCATTATTTAATGAATTAATTATTAATAAATTTAATTGATTTAGCTTTCCGGCTGCTGGTAATTTAATTATTTAAATAATGTTTTGAAGAATTATGATTGAGTGTTGGCACTTTTTCCTAGTTGGTTATGAAACAAATATTTACGAATTTACTAGTTTTCTATGCACAAATTGTTCACTGTTTTTTTTAATTACTTGATTTATAAATGCTGTAAAGCTTTGTCTTGTACCTAACTGAACCGTGATCTTGCAGGTTGCTGAGGCTGAAGAAATTGCCATGATCAGTGGTCAGCTCTGCAGCAAGTTTCTTTTCTCTGTTGGGTTGCATACCAAAAAGACTTTACGAGGCCCAGCAAGTGAATGGTATGACGCGCTGCAGGTGAGGAACTGGAATTATGTAAGAGTGTTTTGCACTTTAAGTGAGAGACTGAAATTTGTGTAGAACTTCATTAATCAAGAGTTTCTTTGTATATTTCTTATTTAATTTATTTGCTTATATATTACTTGTTATCTTATCTTTACACTTAAGATTAACACATAGACACAGTTTTAGCTCTGATAATAATGTACCATAAACTATTTCATTATTCCATAGAGATATTCTATGGAGATATCTCCATAGCGAAATAGGGCCTTGCATTAACAATTTGTTTGGACTATGTACAAATTGAATAATGAACTGTTTTGCTTAGAAAAACAGCAATTGCATAACAAAATAAAGAAAAAAAAAAACGCACACTGGAAATTTCCACTCGTATCACACATATATCAAGGCATTTTTGGTTTATGTTGTGATTTGTATATAAATTGTAGAGTTTTAAGATTAATATATTACAAACTAAGTATTAGTTACTATTATAGATTAATTAGGATTAGAGATGTGCAGATTGTGAGTAGCTGTTGTTTCTGATGTGGCAAATTGTGAACCAAGCTCTGTGCTTGACCCATGTAGTCAGGAACAGCTGCCAGTCAGCTGCCCACCACGCCTCTGTAGTCCTCACTCGTAAATTTCCCTAAGTTACTAACAACTTAGAAGCCCAGGAAACTGCACAGCAGCAAATAGTCTGTCTTTGCTATGAAAACACAGCCAGCTACTGGCTTGAAACACTCGGTGACATCAACTCACCAGTCACTACCGCTCCCTGCAAGTCATGTGTACCACAGCTAAGTTATCAGTTATTTATAAATATATCTAGACAGGCTCTCTGTGTTAGTGTGTTAGCTGGGAGAGCATTAGGGTGAGTGAAGGTCTAAAAAGAAGTTCCCGCAATTAGCATTTTGGTCCCCTGAGTGAGGAAGACAGGCTCTTGTTCTTATAGAGGATTCAAGAATCTTTGTGTTGCACAAACCGAGCACAATAATACAACCGAAACCCATTCTGCAAATTCATGGATGTGAAATAAGGATTTTTCTACATCCTGGGGTCAGAGTTGAAACCTTTGACCATGATTGGAGATTAAAATAGGTTCTGAAATAGTCTCATGAATTAACCATATTGCTCCTAGGTATCAGTGATTTAAACTGGTAAACCAGACCTCAGGGACATAACAGGCATAATCAGAAAATTACTAAATCACTGTTTCTCTAAGGTTGTTGTAGTGCAAATAAAACCTAGAAATATCACAACAGGTGACAAGGGATAATGTACACTGGAACTGAATAGGTAGAGATATGTGTCTCACTACATCAGATAATTCATAAACTGAAAACTGATGGACAAGACATTGAAAGCATTCAGGGCAAATTACTAAAATAAAACCCAACCTGAAAACAAACTTAGGGTGGATGTGACCACAACAAACAAAGTGGGCAATTAATCAGCAAATAACAACTCAAAAGTTGAATCCACAAACATGTCTATCAAAATTTTAAAGAAATCTTTGGCAACAGAACAAGGTTGGTTAATGAGAACTATCAGAGAAGGTAATGAGCTAATAGGCAGTTGCCAATTAACCTTAGCTAAATTACAAAGGGTAATAGAATCAGTAAAGGAAAAATGGAGTAGCTATCATGCTACTTTTAATCTAATAGAAGCTAAATTAACAATTGAGGTGGAGGATGGAAGGCTATGAACAATTTATATCAGACTATGAACAGTTAACTAAATTTGAAGATCAATTAGAAGTAATGAGAGGTAACTTAACTAACATCACTCCCTCTAATTGTATGGTGAGAGGCCAGCCTAATATAATCCTGCCAACAGTAACATTACCAGAATTTGTAGGAAACATCACAGAATGGCCCTCATTCTGGGATAAATATAAGGGATTAATCCATCAAAGAGAAGACATTGTCTTTGGTATGGCAAGTCAAAACGCACACCACACATCATATCTGGGATTTCCATGCGTGCAGCAAACTTTAAAACCCCACTGCTGACATTCACAAAACTAACCATAATCATAACATACTATGTATCAGAATATTCAGAATGATCCCATTGTGCCTTACACACCAATATTCAGTCTAAAATAAATTGCAATTTATATTTTACCCACTAGTCTTCATCAGAGGGTGGTGGCAATGGAAGGTTGTTGTCTTCCTCCTCTGATTGATAAAGTATGTAAGTATGTGCAACAAATTACTGTACCAACTGAGAGAGAGAGAGAGAGAGAGAGAGAGAGAGAGAGAGAGAGAGAGAGAGAGAGAGAGAGAGAGAGAGAGAGAGAGAGAGAGAGAGAGAGAGAGAGAGAGAGAGAGAGATGACTGCCACCTCGCATGTTTGTAGATGTCATCCACTAAATTATACTATAATATTTTGGCAATAAGTGAAATAATAACAAATAGAAATACATACCAGTACTATAATAATAGAACAAAAGCCAAACATTTTGCTTTGTCACACTCTTTCCCACCACCCATACCACCACTTTTCTTTTGAATGCTTGTGAGGAGCAAGGGAGAGAAAAGAGCAAGGTACTAGATAATGGAGGGTGAAGAGGAGATAACAGAGATATAGGGAGGGACTGGTTGAGGAAGAGGTATATAAATAATTTTTATCATAGAACAATTTTGTACAATGAAACAGAGATATTTCAGTATCTCCACAGATGATAGTTTCACATGAAGCACACACACACACACACACACACACACACACACACACACACACACACACACACACACACACACACACACACACACACACACACACACACACACACACACACACACACACACACACACACACACACACACACACACACACACACACAAATAAGACAACAAGATAAAAAGTTCTGGGAGTGATTTTCTCAGAGAATTTATCACCAGAAAAACATATTAACAATATAACAGGTGAAACTCTCAGCCTACTAAGAAACATAAGAGTTGCCTTTGCTTATCTGGATATAGAAATGATGAGGAAAATAATCACCACAATGATACGTCCAAGATTAGAATATGCCGTGGTAATTTGGTCACCACATGAAGAAAAGCACATAAGAAAGTTGGAAGGAATACAGAGAGCAGCAACAAAGATGATAACAGAATTGCAAGATGAGGAGTGACTAGCTAGAATGTAACTCCCAACCTTGGAAAAGAGACGAGAGAGAGGTGACTTGATTGCATTGTACAGATTGATGAGTGGGATGGAAAAACTAGATAGGCAACATCTCTTTATAATGAATGAAAGAGAAACAAGAGGACATGGAAGAAAACTAAAAGTAACCACCTGCAGAAGGGACATAAGGATGTTTAGCTTCCCTCATAGGAGCATAGAGGCATGGAATGGACTGGAAGGGAAAGTGGTGTGTGCTACAAATATTCATGACTTTAAGGAAAAGTTGGATAAAAACAGTTATGGAGACGGGACAGTACAAACTTAGCTCCTTTCCCATATGTCACAACTAGGTAAATACACACACACACACACACACACACACACACACACACACACACCCACCCACCCACCCACCCACCCACCCTCCCTCCCTCCCTCCCTCCCTCCCTCCCTCCCTCTCTCTCTCTCTCTCTCTCTCTCTCTCTCTCTCTCTCTCTCTCTCTCTCTCTCTCTCTCTCTCTCTCTCTCTCTCTCTCTCTCTCTCTCTCTCTCTCTCTCTCTCTCCCCCTCCCTCCCTCCCTCCCTCCCTCTCTCTCATTTCAAGATAACAAGAGTAAAGGAAAAAATAAAAGCAGAAACAGATAAGAGGAGCGGGGAAGGGAAGGGCGGGACAACATGATACATGACCAAAGGTGCGAGTAAGTACGTATTGGCAACCCGATGGGTGAGAGGTTTCTACACTCACAAGTATATTTTCCCTCACTTTATTTTGTGTTATTTCATGGTAGAAACCAAGGATATTTTACTACCAGTGGTAGAAACCGTCTGCTAAGATCCACCACTATGAGTGCATGAAATTCCCTCATATTCTGACAGAATAATATTGGGAGGAATGTAAAGCACCGTATCATATCTGGCCAACGTTCTGAAAGACCTCATACTATTATCCGAGAAGAAAGGAAACACACTGCCTCAATTGACCATGACGCAGTATGTGCATCACTTGAATATGCTACAAGAGATGAAATGACATGTATACTGCCTCATCGTGCCGAAGGGGTTAAGCCAACTAAAGGGTACTGCTTACCCAATAGTTTCTGAATTAGCCATTACTGAAGAGAATTATAATAATGCTATCAAGTTGCTCAGAGAGGACTATGATGATTAGGAACAAATAACCACCAAGCTAGTCCATAAACTCCTAGAATTAACATCACGTAACCATAATTACAAGGATTTGCAACTTCTCAGGATAAATGTAAATATATTAGAATCTCTGAAAACAAATAATAATATTGAGATTGCAGCTTGGCTTATAAACATCATTATACAAAGGAAGCTAAATAAGAAAACACTAGAAATGTTGTATTCAAAATACCAAAAGAGCCACTTCACATTTAAGGAAATAGATGAATCATTGGTAGAAATTTATAAAAACATGAGGAATGATAAACCATCCATACCAAATAAAATAGATTCTAATAAAACTTACCAAGAACAGGTGAATAAGAACCCATCCTATAAGGTGAAAGGAAGTGAATCCAGACCTAACTATTGCCCAGTAAGTTAAACCAGACTAAGTTATGGGACCACATAGATAATAGTTACTTTCTCAACCACTGTGAATAAGAAAACATACTATGACAAAACAGGAACAAGACCTAAGAAGCCAACAAATAGGAAATGTGCATTTTGCTCTGAACAGCATAATTCAGTTCACTGTGGCAGTTGTCAAGGGACAGAGAGGAGGATAGATAGACTTGAAGAGTTAGGAAGGTGCACGTTATGTTTAAGTAAGGCACACCAAATAAATGACTGTAAAACTAACATGCATATGTGCCCTGTATGTAAGAAAGGTGTACATCATGTTGCTCTGTGTGAGGTAATAGGGTGTGAAACTAAAATAATACCCTCACATGATAAGACCAATAATAACCAGCCCATCTCTCGTACAGCAGATCCAATAGCAGAAGTAAACATTAGTAGTCAAAGGTGACCGATGAAGGTCAAGGTGCTGTCTGATCCTGAAGCACAGAAAAGCTTTATAAGCAAAAAAAACCATGACAACTCTAAACCTGCCAATAACAGGACAAGTTCAATTAAAAATATTAGGTTTTCTAGTTAATAATAAGCAAACTTATGACTTAGTAAGACCCATTATCAAATTATGTAGATTTAAAACAGAGATAACAGCAGTGGTGATCCCAGACATGAACACCAGTTTAATATTAACATCAAGGGTTACAAGGAAATTGCTGACTTTCTAATAACAAAAACTATAAAATTAGCAGATCAAAACATGTCAGATGAAGTGGGTTCATTTCAGCTTATAATAGGTTCAGCCTATTATGGGAAATTTCTAGGAAAAACAAAGAAATATGAGGTTCAAATGCAGACAACAGCTGATGGTAATCTTATTGTAGGACCAGTGCTACCTGCTAAAGGTGTACTACCAACTCACAGAGCTGACCTTGTCTTTGTGACACCAATCCAGTCCCTGCTAGTAGCCTGTACAGGAGCTCAAATTATCCTTAATAATAGAAGAGAGAAATGAACCAATACAAAAGTTATGGCACTTGGATACTTTAGGAATAAATCTTGATGCTCCAAATGTCGAAGAGCAAATGACCCAAGACTACACTAACAAAACAGTAGAATACAAAGATAACCACTATTGGGTCAGATTGCCTTGGAAAATAAATTCACTGTCCCTACCAACCAATTATATCAGTGCCAAGGGTCACTTAGATAACTGGGGGCTAAACTACAGAAAAAAAACCATGTTGGAACAGTATGATAATATTATAAGAAATTGAACCACAAGTAATTTCATAGAGAGGATAGAGGAACCAGTAAATCATAACATTGGGCATTGCTTCCCTCATCATGCAGCAAAGAAAGATTCTATCACTACTCCAATAAGAGTGGTTTTCAATTGTAGCTCACGAGCAACCAAGGGAGCAAGTCGTCTGAATGACTGTTTGTATACGTAACCCAGCCTAACTGAAAACCTGCTTGATGTGTTGGTGAAATTCTTTCTGAACCCCATATGCCCTGGTAGCTGACATATCAAAAGCATTCCTAAGAATAGGTTTAAAGGAAGAAGACATACGTTACAAAATTTATATGGCCAAGAGATCCAAGTGACAAGAATAGTCCTTTGGATGTATACAGGTTTAAATCTGTCCTCTTTGGCCCATGTTCCAGTCAATTCTTGTTATGTTTGACCTTAAATCATCATTTTGACAAAGCTGGTTGTCCTGAAATAGGTTGTGTTTTTTCTATGGACAATTTACAAATAATATAATAAACTAATACAGAGGAAGAAGCAGTGATTTTATATGAAAAGGCAACAAAAAGAGTGTTTAGCTGCTAACATTCCTCTGCAGAGTTGGAATAGCAACTCAAAAATCTTGTGAAATGTTTTTAGGGAACGACTTAATTCAGAGTTATCTGTGAGGCAAAACTTACTGGGTATAGAATTGGATGTGAAAGGTGATAGAATAAGTCTACACCAGTCTCAATATCCTGAATAAAATCTAACTAAAAGATCCTTACTAAGCCAAACCTCTCTCTTATTTGATCCTCTGGGTATAATAAGCCCTATAACAATAGGAGAAAAAAATGTTAATACAAAGAGGCTTGGAAGGAAGAAAATAGTTAGGATACTGTCCTCCCAGAATATTATTCATTTGAATGGGATAGAATAAAGGAGGATTGCATTGTAGGTACTGAGGTCTCCATCCCTAGACAAGTCAATCTAAATTGTAATGACAATGCATAACTTCACATCTTCTGTGACACGTAATCAAAGGCATGTGGTGTAGCAGCCAACTCAGTCACAGATAATCATAGTGAGTTGATAATGTCAAAGTCAAGAGTAGCACTGATGAAAACCTGAACTTTGCCTCAATTAGAATTAACAGCAATAGAAATGGGTACTTGGTTAGCAAAGTATTAAGTGGAAACAGCCACAGAAGATCAGCCTGGAAGTAAAGGGATAAAACCCACTCTTTAGATATGTAGTAATATTTTGCCTTCACTGAATTAATAGAAATGAAAACAAAAATCTGTATGTGAAAAATAGGGTGGAAAAGATACTGTTGACACAGGGGGACTTTAAGTCCCACCATATTCCTATTGAAGAAAACCCAGCAGATCTCATAACCAGGGGTATGACATTTCCCAAACTATTAAAGGAGACCAGATGGTTCCACAGGCTAAATTGGCTGACCCAGAAACAAAATTGGCCCATTGAAAAGTCATATAAAGAGGTAGCAGTTAATGTAATACATGTAATGTAAGTAATGGGTGAAGATTACACAGGCGCTCTGATTAATAACAGGTGAGGGTGACCTCCCAAAAAAAGTGTATATATGTTTATTCACCTGTGCCAGGAAGAGCTATCCACCTTGAAGTGGCTGAAGACCTTAGTTCAGATACTTTCCTGCAGTTGTTTAGAATCTTAATAGCAAGGCATTCCTGTCCCTGCCTTATCATAAATGATAGTGCTACTAACTTAATAGAAATGGCTTCCTTTTTTTTTTTTCTCCAAGAAATTATAAATGATTCAAAAGTGTAACAGACATTGATCAATAAGCAGTGTCATTGGAAATTCATCACTCCCAAGGGTGGTCTGGCAGGGTAGATTCACAGGAAAAATGACAGGACTAGTCAAAAACTTAAAAAAAAAAAAAAATGCTACATCAAACAAAATTAAATCTCAAAGAATTAAGAACGGTAATATTGAAAATTGAGACCAGAATGAACAACCGACCTCTAACTTGCTGAGATGACACCTCCGTACATTTGGAGGCAATAACACCATCTTATCTCTTGTATGGAAGATGATTAGAATCATTCCCTTCCATTGAGGTAGAGGATCATATCCTAGACACCACCATAGTTGACAGGGCCCAGTATTTCAGAGAAAGTTATCATCAACAAAACAAATTGTTAGAGTGGTGGGAGAAATACTGGTCTTGTCAGTCTTTGTGAGAAATTCTATAGTGCTCAACCAGCTGAGAATGTAGCCTCCCTTCAGGAAGGCAATGTTATCTTACTAAAAACTGAGCAGAATTGTTCCACATGGCCCTGGGATATTAAAATTGTATCCTAATGAAAATGGCATTATTGGAACAGCAGAAATTATGGTCAAGGGACAAAGGACTCTTAGAACTATTAATAAATTAGTTCCACTGGAGTGCTTTCCCATGTGTACCCCAAACAACCCTGTTGAGGTCAGCAGACCTGTAGGGTTGCCTCAGGTTCAGGAGAGTATATATCCCAAGTTGTGGACCAGGCCACCCTGAGTAGCATCTCAAAAGTCTTAGGATAAGTGGAGGAATTTAATCTCAAGTAGTCATATTACCTGAATATAGATTCAGGTAACAACCGGCCCCAGGATGTGGAAATTTCCACTTGTATCACACATTTATAAAAGCATTTTTTAGTAAGTAGTGATTTGTATATAAATTGTAAAGTTATACTAAAGAGTAATTAAGGATAATATAGTACAAACTAAGTATTTGTTACCATTTATAAATAAATTAGGATTAGAGATGTACAGATTGTGGGTGGCTATTATTTATGATGTGGAAAATCGTGAACCAAGTTCTCTGCTTGACCGATGTAGTTGGGAACAGTCACCAGTCAGCTGCCCACCTGTTCAGCTCTCCACACCTCTATAGTCCTCACTTGTAAATTTCCCGAAGTTGCTAAGAACTTCAAAGCCCAGAAACCTGCACAGCAGCAAATAGTCTGTCTTTGCTATGAAAGCATGGCCAGCCACTATCTTGGAATGCCTAGTGACACCAACTCACCAGTTGCCACTACTCCCTGCTAGTCACATGTACCACAGCTAAGTTATCGGTTATTTATAATTATGTATAGCCAGGATTTCTGTGTTAGTGTGTTAGCTGGGAGAGCATTAGGGTGAGTGAGGGTCTAAAAATGTTCCCACACATTCTTCCAGTCTCACACACACCAGTGTCACTAAACATAAACTAATCACAACAACAGCAGTTGGCACCATTTGCACTTTATTCCTCAAATTTTCTTATCTTCTGTCATCTCCTACCATACATCACCATCTTTAACACTAGCAGTGGATCAGGGAAAGAAGAGGACTGAGAAGAACAGGCAGTCAATCTCAATTGCCATGAAGGAGATAATTGAAAAAATACAATAGTGGTTGTACCATCATGCAGCTTAGCAGCATGTACAGTAAACCCAAAAGCACCCTTGCTAGCATAATGAAGGATAAAGAGAACTTCCTGGATGTAAAGGCAGCATAGGTCATCACTAACTTTGTGAAATCAAGAAAACACCACATTTGAGAAGATGGAAAATTTATTGAGGGTGCAGATTAAGGAGAGAGAAAGTGCTATTGATTCTATCACTGAGGCTTTTTTGTTTGAAAAGGCTTGCATGATTTACAGTGCATTGCAAAAACAGCCTTGTACCAGTGAAAAAGTGTATTCCTTGCATTCAGTGGGTGGTTTTCCAGATTTCATAACTATGGGACTGCATAATGTCATGGTGAGGCTGCTAGTGCCAATATTACTATGGCTGAGGAGTATTTGGATCTTTTTGATGTTATGGAAACTGAGTGATATGTGCCATAACAGGTGTTTAATTGCAATGAAACTGGTTTATTAAAAAAAAAATCTTTTACTTTTATTAATGTTTCAGGTTATTTTTTGTCCCTAGGAACCAATAATTTTTTTCTTACAAATTCTTAATTTCGAATAACAAATTATTTAACAAACATCCAACTGGAATAAATTAAGTTCATTATTCGGGAGCCCACTGTACTAGAAAGTTTTATTCTGGAAAGTTTTATTCCAGAAAGTTTTATTATTTATTGTACAATGTCATTGCAATATAACATTTAAGAACAGCTTGATAGGCTCATTTATGGTATATTGCAGGTTCACCTGAGAGCCTCAGTCCACACCCGTGCCTGGTTTGCCCAACATGTGTTGTTTGCTCAGCCGCACCGCTTTGTTGAGTATCTCCTTGAGTGTCCTGCACCTGAAGTGAGAATGGTGTTTGGCAAGCTCATTGTACTGGTGGCTCACTGTGCCCGCAATGACCCTCCTCTGCCCCTTGGCTGGGGACCCCTCAAGCACCACCCAGGTACTGATTGATTAAGAATATTAATTATGTGCTGTGTTCTGTGTGTGTGAAGTATTTTCAATTTATTGTTAGTAGTAAAATTCATATGAAAGTAAAGTTTGTGGAAATAAGGTAAAGGCATCTTCATTATGTTGAGGTTTTTGGTTAAGAGATCATAAGAAAAGCAACAAAAGAGTCCATGAAGATTGTTACAATAATGTAACTAGTAATCATTATTTTGTTAATCACTGTACAGTTCCTGTCAATTGAAGTGTCACCCCCCGTGTTAACACACATGAAAATAAAGATTGCGTGCAAATACAGACATGAGAAATGAAACTGTGATTGGGTACCCACCAACTTCTTTACTTAGAGATAACCTTTTCTGCTTCCTGACTTCCTGCATGCATTAGTGGGACAGAATCATAGAACTTTTACAACAGGTCGCTGCTGAGGGTTTCCCAGGCCTCTCAGACCACTGCCTTCAACCTCAATATAGTGTGGCAACACATATTTTCAATAGGAGAAAGGTCTGGGAAATTACCTGGCCAATATTCTATACACTCCACTTGGCAGTCAAAAGGCCAGCTGGTGATGAGCCAGGCCCTGTGGCAAGGGACATCATTTTACTGCAAAATACTGGCCTCATTCTTAACAAAACACACTCTTCATGTGTTTGTTCAAGATGCTGTAATAAGCATTGACATTAATTTCTGGGACAAATTACAAGTTCACTGAGGCCAACATATCCCAGTCATACCATAATATACATGGGGTACTTTACAGTATCGGAACGGAACTTATTGCTGAGGGGGTCAGTAACTCAGCTGCACCATACTTTCTTTGGGTTGCTGTCAGTCTCTTCAAGCATCACTTCATTTCATCTGTCCAAAGCAGCATTCACCATTGCTCTAAACTCCAGGAGCAGTATGCAGAAAAGGCCATGGGTTTGTTATGAGCCAGTTGCAGCTCATAAACCTTCTAACAGTAGTTCAAAAGCCATATGAGTAATGCAAAAAAGTTCATATCATGATACGAGTACTCCTAGCATGTCTGTGAGATGAGTTGTGGACAAGGACTCCAAAGAAGTTTATGAGCTACTCACAAGCGATAATGGCGGGGCAACAACAACTTGTGGTACCACAGCACCAGAAGATTTTGGTTAGGTTTAGTTAGATTTTACTTGAAAAAATTTAATTCAAATTTTTGTAAGAATTTAATGGCTGTTACAAGGGAGTGAAGGTGAGGCCTGTGTAGGTTCACTTGAATCACATGTCAGGCACACTGTTCACATATGTGTGACCCGATTAATGAGTAGATCCAGTGAAGCTACACTAGGAGCAGCACAGCCCAAGGGCTCATCCAACTAAACTTTTTTTTTGTAGGAAGGACAGTGGCCAAGGGCAACAAAAATCCAATAAAAAAAAAAGCCCTCTGAAATGCCAGTCCCATAAAAGGGTTAAAGCAGTGGTCAAAAATTGACCACCTCCCTCTTGAAGGAATTCAAGTCATAGGAAGGTGGAAATACAGAAGCAGGCAGGGAGTTCCAGAGTTTACCAGAGAAAGGGATGAATGATTGAGAGTGCTGGTTAACTCTTGCATTAGAGAGGTGGACAGAATAGGGGTGAGAGAAAGAAGAAAGTCTTGTGCAACGAGACCGCGGAAGGAGGGGAGGCATGCAGTTAGCAAGATCAGAAGAGTAGTTAGCATGAAAATAGTGGTAGAAGACAGCTAGAGATGCAGCATTGCGGCGGTGAGAGAGAGGCTGAAGACAGTCAGTTAGAGGAGAGGAGTTGATGAGATGAAAAGCTTTTGATTCCACCCTGTCTAGAAGAGCAGTATGAGTGGAACCCCCCAGACATGTGAAGCATACTCCATACATGGACGGGTAAGGTCTTTGTACAGAGTTAGCAGCTGGGGGGGGGTGAGAAAAACTGGCGGAGACGTCTCAGAATACCTAACTTCATAGAAGCTGTTTTAGCTAGAGATGAGATATGAATTTTCCAGTTCAGATTATAAGTAAAGGACAGACCAAGGATGTTCAATGTAGAAGAGGGGGACAGTTGAGTGTCATTGAAGAGGATAGATGTCTGGAAGGTTGTGTCAAGTTGAGTTTTTGAGGCATTGAACAATACCAAGTTTGCTCTGCCCCAATCAGAAATTTTAGAAAGATCAGAAGTCAAGTGTTCTGTGGCTTCTCTGCGTGAAATATTTACCTCCTGAAGGGTTGGACGTCTATGAAAAGACGTGGAAAAGTGCAGGGTGGTATCATCAGCATAGGAGTGGATAGGACAAGAAGTTTGGTTTAGAAGATCATTAATGAATAATAAGAAGAGAGTGGGTGACAGGACAGAACCCTGAGGAACACCACTGTTAATAGATTTAGGAGAAGAACAGTGACCGTGTACCACAGCAGCAATAGAACATTAAGAAAGGAAACTTGAGATGAAGTTACAGAGAGAAAGATAGAAGCCGTAGGAGGGTAGTTTGGAAATCAAAGCTTTGTGCCAGACTCTATCAAAAGCTTTTGATATGTCCAAGGCAACAGCAAAAGTTTCACCAAAATCTCTAAAAGAGGATGACCAAGACTCAGTAAGGAAAGCCAGAAGATCACCAGCGGCCTTGACGGAACCCATACTGGCGATCAGATAGAAGGTTGTGAAGTGATAGATGTTTAATAATCTTCCTGTTGAGGATAGATTCAAAAACTTTAGATAGGCAGGAAATTAAAGCAATAGGATGGTAGTTTGAGGGATTAGAACGGTCACCCTTTTTAGGAACAGGTTGAATGTAGGCAAACTTCCAGCAAGAAGGAAAGGTAGATGTTGACAGAGCTGAAAGAGTTTGACTAGGCAAGGTGCCAGCATAGAGGCACAGTTTCAGAGAACAATAGGAGGGACCCCATCAGGTCCATAAGCCTTCCGAGGGTTTAGGCCAGCGAGGGCATGGAAAACATCATTGTGAAGAATTTTAATACGTGGCATGAAGTCAGAGGGTGGAGGAGAGGGAGGAACAAGCCCAGAATTGTCCAAGGTAGAATTTTTAGCAAAGGTTTGAACGAAGAGTTCAGCTTTAGAAATAGATTTGATAGTGGTGCCATCTGGTTGAAACAGAGGAGGGAAAGAAGAAGCAAAGTTATTGGAGATATTTTTTGGCTAGATGCCAGAAGTCACGAGGGGAGTTAGATCTTGAAAGGTTTTGACACTTTCTGTTAATGAAGGAGTTTTTGGCTAGTTGGAGAACAGACTTGGCATGGTTCCGGGCAGAAATATAAAGTGCATGAGATTCTGGTGAAGGAAGGCTTAAGTACCTTTTGTGGGCCACCTCTCTATCAAGTATAGCATGAAAACAAGCTGTGTTAAACCACGGTTTGGAAGGTTTAGCTCGAGAAAAAGAGTGAGGAATGTACGCCTCCATGCCAGACACTATCACCTCTGTTATGCGCTCAGCACACAAAGACGGGTCTCTGACACGGAAGCAGTAGTCATTCCAAGGAAAATCAGCAAAATACCTCCTCAGGTCCCCCCAACTAGCAGAGGCAAAACACCAGAGGCACCTTCGCTTAGGGGGATCCTGAGGAGGGATTGGAGCGATAGGACAGATACCTATCCGAATGTTAATTAAAGAAACTAACATGTCAAAATAGTCAAGTTTGATTACGTGTGGCTAGGTTTAATTTAGTCGAGATTGGTTTGATTTAGTTAGTGTAATGGGTTAGAGTAAAAAAAGTGTGTGGATTCATTGGGCTGAGCGTTTGGGCAGGACCACATATCCAAAACATACCCTGAAAATATGGTGTTGCTATCAGAATAATTTTTAAGTAAATAGTATTAAGCAATTGCATAACTGCAGGGCTAGCTCCATGCTGCCAAGATGTACTGCTGCTAGTTAGTGCTAGACTACTACTTATATATATATATATATATATATATATATATATATATATATATATATATATATATATATATATATATATATATATATATATATATATATATATATATATAATGATAGATTTCTCATTGCTGCACCTAGTACATTAATAAAATTTTTCTATTTCACTTTAAAGTGATAACAGCATACCAACATATCCTTATTATCATGATAGGAGTGTTTTTAACCAAGTGTTAGCACTATTAGTAGTGGAAAATACACAGCATAGTGCCTTCTTAGGAGTAGCTCATATATCACTTGGCTCACAGCTAGGAGTCACCTTATAAGTTACTCTGCATAACTCACAAGTCTAACTCCTAGCTATGAGGAGAATTTGGAAGTTATGAGTATCTTTAAGAGGAGCTTTTATGAAGTTTCCTACATACCGGTCCAGTCTTCATAATTTGCACCAAAACTAAGCAGTTTTTTTTCTATGCAGAGATGTAATGAAGAGCTTCTTACATACTGAGACTTTATTGTAACCAAGGTCATTGAGGTGTTGGTGGTGTATGGCTAGGACAGGCTTTGTTAAGAAGCAGAGGACTATTTTTCTTAATTTGTCTTGCTATAGAGGTGAGACTTGTATCCATTTGCCTGTTTACAATACTGATGGTTTAGAGACAGACTATGGAGTTAGATTCTCCTCCCATGGTATTATTCAGGTATCTTACACCTTGTACTTCACCAACAAAGGCAACAGATTATCTGTTTAAGTCAGTTTGCTGGACAGTTTTGTAGGTTTTTAGCCCTAATCTATAACATTCAATCACTCATGATGTAGTGGTTAGTACAAGGCTTTGACATACTCTACGCTAAAAAAATGTGGAGAAATTTGGCAACACACACAAAATCAGCAGGTACCAACAGGATCTGATAGTGCAGTATAAACCCCTCAAGCTAGAGCTAATCCAGCACTGGGTTACTGGGTTACTGAATCAAGGAGAGCACGAGGTGGATTATTATGTAGTTGATTCCTCCCAAATTGTTCTTTCTCCTGTGATATAGGCCTTATACCAAATCCTACCATATGAAGTGTCACAGTGATAAGTGCAGGACTTCAAGTGAAGGGTTCTGTTATTTGGTGACAGCATACTGCATAATTTATTTACTTCCACATCAGTCACTTATTTTTAGTGTACAGTAAAATCCCTCTTATCTGGCATCAATGGGACCGCCGACATGCCGGATACTTGAATACTTGAATATTGCCGGATACTTGAATAGAAGTGAAATTATGTCCACAGTCACCACCCTACACTCACGCATCTTACTATAACAAAGATCAGCTGATCTTAATCAGCAGCTGATCTGATCAGCTGCTTAAGTGTAGGCACAGCACGCTTTCTCTTTTCTACAACTTTAGGCATGATGAAGGCGTCAGGCGATAAACAGTGCACACGCGGGACTGAGTCACTGAGTAAACACAGTGCAGTGGGCCGCAGGTGGCGCAAAGCAGTGCGCTCTGGTGGCGAGGGGACAAAGTATGCCTCGTGCGGGAATTTTAATTGATTTTATGAGTACACATTGATTTTTTATTGATTTTAAGGCTCGGGGGGAAAATGTGCCGGATACTTGAAGCTGCCGGATACTCGAATGCCGGATGAGAGGGATTTTACTGTATTAGTAAAGCTAGTAGACTTGTATGATTTGCTTTTTATAGTATATACAATCATCCCTTGTTATCCATGGAAATTAGGTAACAGGCACACCCATGGATAAGGAAAGTTTGTGGAAAATTAATGTATCCCTAAAAGAGACCACTGAGCCCCCCATTTTTTTTTATAAGCAAAGAAAATTGCATGTACATGGTTACAAACATTTTATTTATCAATTAATTAGAAAAAAAAAGATGAACACTGTCAGGTTGCATCTCATTGCTTCCTGTGTAAAAATGAAACTGTAGAAACTGAAACTGGGCTTAACAAGGGATGACTGTATATATTATTATGCAGAGCAGCCTGGTGACAAGATAGAACAGAATATATATATATATATATATATATATATATATATATATATATATATATATATATATATATATATATATATATATATATATATATATATAAAGAGAGAGAGAGAGAGAGAGAGAGAGAGAGAGAGAGAGAGAGAGAGAGAGAGAGAGAGAGAGAGAGAAATGGGTGGAGGGGGGGTATGGCAGAGAGTGGAGGCAGGCAGGCAGCAGCCTTAAAGGGGGCATTATACCCATAGTTTGGAAAATAGAGGTTTGTTATACCAAGGGTTTACTGTACCTATCAGTTTAGTACCCTTTCATTTTATAGTGTACTGTTTTTTTTTTTTTTTTTTTTTTTTTTTTTTTTTGTGTGTGTGTGTGTGTGTGTGTGTGTGTGTGTGTGTGTGTGTGTGTGTGTGTGTTTTAAAGTGAATTTAAAATGCACTTAATAAGTATGAGATGTATATTTTATGGTTTAAACTATAATCATAAGTATTGCAGAGCCTTGTAGGGATGGTTTCCAGATTTTTATCATTCACAGGAGGCTTTGAAACATAACCATCATCATCATCATTTTCATTTAACGTCTGCATTTTTCCATTAGTGTGGGATTGGATGGGCGATGACTGCTTTGAAACATAACCCTCCATGAATAGTGGTGGAACACTGGTTTCTTTATTTATCTTGTATAATGGTACAGTTAGTGGTTATTATTGAAACACTTTCTAATCAGGCTACATATTTTAAGTGGCCAAAAAAGGTCTGTTGCTTCTTAAATCCAGTGTTCCCATGTATGCAGTTGCCAAGGTGGAGTGTACATAAATATTTTTGTTTACCATGGCTGTCTTCCCAAAAAAAGGAGTAGCCAAGACAAGACCCACAACTTGCATATTCATACACATTCACACCACTCTCTTAGCCCCTTGGCCCATAATAGAGAAGAGAAAGTATGCTTGTCTTCACTTTATGGGGATCATATGCACAGCTTTGGCAGTTTGATCCGCAGCAAGGCTCCTTCATAGCAGATATTCCCCCCTAAAGCACCTGATTACCCCACACTTGTGCAAGACCATTGATGTGTGGTGCTTTCCTTGGATGTCACTGGGGTGTGTCATTCCCCACACACTCACAACTGCTCTCCATTCACTTCTGTCATGTAGAATCAATCATTCAACTAGGTTTTAGTGTCATTCCTCTTCCCTTTAAGGCCTCCTTTACACTATCTATTCATATCTATATGACCTACTTCACAAGTTCACAGCTCTTACACTTGATTGATCTTACTGTCTTCACTAGCTTATCATCCTCCATTCTCTCAGCATGCCCAAACCATCTTAACACACATTGCTTTGCCTGCCTTGCTGATTCTCTTACAACACCATTTCTTCTCATCATCTTATTTCTGACTTTGAGTTACTCCATATGTACATACTCTTTAGACATCTCATCTCTGTTACATTCAATCTTCCATACTCTGTTACATTCAGTCTCCCATACTCTTAGCACTGTACAGTGCAATGGGCACTACTATCTCTTCATGAAATATTCTCTTTACATTCATTCCAAGTGCTCTACTCTCAAACAGTCCATTTATACCTCCTAACACTTTTTCCTTCTTCCTTCACCCCAGCTATAACTTCTGTCTCTACTCCTCCATCCCCTGGCTACTGTAGATCCAAGATATTTTAAACAGTCTACTTCCTCCAGCTCTTCACCATTCAGCCTTACATTGATCCTACAATCTGCATCTCTGGTGCACCTCATTATTTTATTTTTTTCTTCGTAAACCTTCAGTTTCCTTCTCCACACCCATCAGAATTCCTCTTCCAGCTTAGTTGACTTTTCTGTATCATCCACCAATGCTGTGTCATCTACAAGACAATAAGCTTTTGACTACCCTGTTTAGGAGGAGTGTGTGAGTTGAATCTCCCCATGTGTGGGAGCAGTACTCTTATATACAGATGGATATGATCCATGTATAAAACAAGTTGGAGGAGGGTTCCATGAGGCCTCAGTACTCATCTCCATGTGAGTGACTTTCAAGTCAGTGGAGGATATACCTTACCCCACAAAGTAGGGCCACTGTGACATACAGGTTTCCACAGTTTATCTTCCCCTGGTTTCCCAGGTACCCACTTATCTTAATCCAAAGAAAGAATAGCTGGGTGAGTTGTGGTAGAATATCCACTGTTCAAGCCCAAATTGAAAAAGATCCATAGATTCGTAGGTTGGTGCAGTAGCCATTGCACCTCTACTGTGGTTAGTCTGCCAGGCTATGAATCCATGGGTCTCTAATTCATATTTAAGCTGGGGCAGTTGATGTTTTCGCCTAGCTGTTTATCTTTTCTTCCAGTTAGTCAATAAATGAGTACTTAAGAGAATATGCAGCTATGGCATATACCTA